>NC_046384.1:25341586-25434760 GCF_011125445.2 Fundulus heteroclitus
ATACTTGCGCGGACATAGGTCGTAGATGTCTGTGCGGAATCCGTGCATACTTAAGGTGACTTTGCGCTGACAGGTACACGCAGAGCTCAATTTTTACAACACCCTACGCGGTGTCATACTATTGACTGTTCGGCGGCAAGAAGTCTTCACACTGAACTGTTTTATATTTGACACTGAGGTTGATACACTGAGCTGCTCCAAGCTGGCGGTCGCAAGGACCCGCGGCATCACAGTCCCCCTCTCTGTGTGCGCTGACAGGTGTGCTGTGGGTGCCTGCTGGAAAATAAACGGCTTTAGGTACTTACCTCGCTAATCAAACATCTAACATCTCTTCACCCACTTCGTCCACTGGCAGTAAGGTGGGAATTGTAGGAATTTGTCACAAGAAAGGTAGGCAATAGGTACGCTCAACTATGAAGGGTAAATGATCTGTGGAGAGTCAACACAGAGAGTCATCGCAGCTCACAGTATGTGCACATTTCCCCCAAGTATGTGGGGCCCTTTAGAATTAGGTAATTCTGAGTCAGCATGTGGGTTTTGATTTGGGGTCCAGACAAAACCAAATTCTCCTTGTGGGTCTCTGGCCACCTTGACTCCAGCATCCATTAATGATATTTTTGGGTTTTCCAAAACACAAAAAAGCATGGCCAGTCGGTATTACTGATGAATCATAATGTGCGACGCACATCTAGAGAAGTCATAACCCAAAGAAGGCAAAAAAGACATGAAGTCTTGCTGGAAAAGCTCATCAAAAGTCATGTTAAATATTCTGTAGAGCAGATGGAGGCAATTTACCATTCAGAGTTGGTTTGTTGGTGTGTGTGTGTGTGTGTGGTGTGTGTGTTTGTGGTGTGTGTGTGTGTGTGTGTTGTGTGTGTGTGTGTGTGTGTGTATGCTCCAAATTATCCAAGCAGAGGGATGAGTGCAGCAGCTCTTTGCCAGAAAATGACAAATTGCCCATTTAGCCCATTGTAAGTGTCAATTTTAATGCAGAGGGGTTAGGTCTGTTTCAGCACTTCCTAACTATTCTGCAGGGTAAAAATATGTAAAATGGTTTAGCTTGAATTACAAAATTTGTGTCAGGGTGGAAGTGTGTGTATGTTTCTGATCTGCAGATGGCAAAACACACACAGGAAACTTTCTCTGTGTGTGAACATATAATAACAGCTACATTTCAAGTTCTGAGCCCGACGGCTCAGCAGTTTCCCCCGCCGCCACGGCTCCCCCATGGCTCGTTCGCGGTGCCCTTTAAATTTCAGTTTGATGTCGCAATCTTGAACAATTGTACCCAAACGCAATTTCCAGCTCAATCTCCAAGCGGAGCGGCTCGTCGGGGCTAACTCCACTGTAAAACAGCCTGTCACCGCCGTTGTGTGGGGGGGCGGGACACGTCGCAGCAATTTCTCGGAGGGTTGTTTGCACTGAGAGTGGCAATCTATTTGATGACTGAGTTACTTGACCTGTGGGTCAGGGGGAGCTATTAAAGGCTTGGGGTAAAAAACTCAAACCTGATTTGTGACTTCTTTTCAGTGAAACTGATCTCCTGCATTTTGGCTTTAAAAGGCGGCCTCACAAGAACGAAAGTTCAAACAACCCAAAGAGGTGGATGATTGTCCTGCTTGCTGTGGTGCTCAGGAGAAAGTTTAGTATTTAATATTTGCAACATTTTTCCGAATGATTTGACCATCATGTAAGCGACAACAGTGATCGAGGAAAAAGGGCTGGTGGCTAACTATTGATGTTCTAGAATCTCTGAAATGTAACGCCATTTTGAAGTTGTAAACCCGGTTGGATCAGCTACTTGATGTGCTCAGTGACCAGCTTAACTGCTGCTCACAACAAAACTTAATAATGCTGTTTTTGTCTACATTTTGTGCAGGAAGGATTTACTCCCCTAAAGTTGAGGAATCAACTGCGGAATCACTTAACTCTGAGGAAATGAAAAAATGGAATTGGTACTCATTGAAGAAAAGATTATTGAACGACTTAATATAAATGAAATGATTATAAAATCCGGCAGTGTTGAGTGAACATTATGGAATCACTTTATAATGATTGAAAATTATGCAGCAAGTTAATGTGCTCAAATAATGGAATAATTTACAGCTAAGGTACAGATCATGGATTTAATCAGTGTTTTGGAAATTACTTAAATCAATTACTGTTGCGGACAAGATTATAAAATGTTAAGGATATTACTATTGAATGAGTTATTATTGGGCAAAAACTATGGATTCACTTAAAGTTGAAGAAATTATATGGAACCACTTATTCTCAAGAAAAAGAATGGCATCTTGTAATATTGACAAAGTAAAATATGGAATCCCTTCATGTTGAACAAGTTAATTAAATGAGGTTGCATTACCTTCTGTTAATGTTTAAGAAATTAAACTTTTATCAAGAATGGAACCTAATAATATATTTGCAGCTCTGGATATATGGCTATATCATCAGTTTCCCTGTCGAAGTTGAAGAAAAAAATCACAGCATGATACTAACACCACCAAACTTCCCAGCAGGGATAGTGTGGTGTTTTTCTGCACACCTAGTTTAGGCATTTAGGCCAAAAACGTTTGATCTCATATGAACAGAACACCTCTTGTTCCTTACATGGCTTATGGCAACCTCCAAACAGAACTTCTACGGGTTTCTTTTTCCCCATTTCTCCATTTAAATTGCAAGACTCAAAGGCGTGCTGTTCACTGATTTTTCCACATGAGCTTCAGCTCATCCAGAGTTACAATGACCCACTTGGTTGCTTTAGATTCTGATGCATAGTCGGCTACCATATTTGCTTGTTGTGCCATACTTAAAGGTTACAAGTGGTGCCATTGAATTTGTACAGTCTAATAGTAAGATATCATGTCCTTTCTCTTTTCAGTTATGCACTACTTTATGTTGGTTTTCCAACATAAATCCTGTAATAAAATACATAGAGATGTGTATAATGTGACACACATAGTGGAAAAGTTTATGTTGCAAGGCACTGTTTCTGGGGAGTTAGTAACAAATTTACTTCTAATCTCGCCAGCAACTCGTCAGTGTTGTCAAATTATTAGTATTCCGTGCCCCCCGCTCACTTGTTTGGGCCGGCTCCTTTGTTTGCCCGTGCTGATTGGAGGGCCTCCTCCGCTTCATTTAAATGCAGGAAAGCGGTGACAGAAGAGGGCCTATTAGGCCTGCGAGCCCATCCGGCCCCTTTAAGTGCAGCGTGTCTCCAGCTCCATTTTCATTTGCCTCCATTATTGAATTTGCCGGCTTCTCGTTCGCCGTGATTGCATTTTGTGTCACCCCTAAAAAAAAAAAAAAATAAAAAAAAAAAAAGTAATTAAAAAAGACCCCATCACGTCAAAGGTAGAGTGACACCCAGTTCTTTTGCAAATATTGTTGCTCATCAACTGGTATTCAAGTGTGTGTGTGTGTGTGTGTGTGTGTGTGTGTGGGGGGGGGTGGGGGGGGGGGGGGGGGGAGGGGGTGAGAAAGGCGGGAAAGAAAATAAACGACGGGTGGAGTAAGAGTGGGTGGAGGGAAAAGAAAGAGATGGCAGGAATTCATTTTGCGTCCATTGAAGCTTTCCGTCCATTGACACCTCTGTCAGCTCATACGCAGCATCCGTAATCTCCTAAAGTTAAGCATTTTTCATCAGGATTCATAGCAAAACAATATCATTCTAGACTGCAAAAATTTAATCGGGGTGGCTTTGAAACCCGATTATGGTTTTCGGAAGGCACACGGTTGCAGGATCAGCGAGGGCTGGGCTAAGAAGGAGAGATGGGGTTGGACCTTCCCCGCTCTGTCTGCACCCTGTCCGCTCCTTGGCCATTCGTCACCGAGCGTAATATCTCCTTGGCTGGCAGGGCTAATAATGGAGAAGTGGGGAAACGGGACTCAGGAGACCCACCTCCGCCTCTGCTGTGCAGATCAGATAAGTTCCTCTAAAGTCAGAGGGACCCCCCCTCCCCTCCCCTACCAACCACCACCACCCTTTTTCCCAGCCACAGTGGATTTTCACTTTTAAAGATTGTATCATTTATAAAACGCAGCAGAACGGGTTTGGCGGCTTTTTAGGCTCGTGAATAATGTAGGTCTGAAAGAAACATTCCCACTAACTGGCTTTGCTCTTTGTAGAAACTTTATTTCATTTTGGTCACTCGAATGACCAGACCTCCTGAAGTAGCTCTTGTTTTCTGGCTGTGTAATCTTCCCAATCTGCGCCCATTTATCTGCCTCTCTCTCCGTTTGCAGGTGTGAGACTAAACAGTTATTCATAGAATTTGGGAAGTCATTTTCACTTAAGTAGCTGCTTTCTCAGCCGCCTGTTTTTCTTCCTGGAATGTAAACGCTCGCCAAGCCACTGTACAGGGGGGTGGTTTACTCAGGGACCAGTGTTGTTTTACAGCAGAATCATCAGTTTACCTCAGATTACAGGGTTTCTCTCGATAAAAAATACATAACATAATTCTGAACAGTTTATTTCTGGTCAATTAGGAGCTTATGGGTCATATCTGTGTCATTCCGAAAAAGGTTAGTCTTAGATAAAATGTATTTTTTCCATCATGCAGCATCTGGCACAAAATATGCAATGAGCACTTTGGTGCTGAAGGAGTAAAATATAGCTAAAATGTTTGAAGACCTCTAGTAAATGTTTTTTTTTTTTTTTTTTGAGTTGTGAAAATATATGTTTTAGCTCAATGAAAAATAAGAACCTGCTCCACCTGATGCTTAGGACCAAATAATATAATCACCTAAATTTGAGAAAATATGTGTGACCAATAAAGTGCTTTCCCCCAGTCGTTGTAGATTTAACCGCCTGCTTTCTTCTTGATGTCATGTTTCTATCTATCCGTCAGCTGCAGCAGCATCTTAAAGTCTGCAAGGACTCTCTTTTATCTGCAGGTGTGTTAGCATAATGAGGATTATGCTCGTCCTGGTTTTAAAAAATGCTAATTATAGGCTTATTTGATGAGGTATGTTTGCCACACTGAGTAATTTTCTGTGTTTTTTTTGTCTAGCTAAATCTGAAAAAAGATACTTATTATTTAGAACTTCATTTCTATTTTCGAAGGGTATCTTTAACAAAACCAAAATGTATGTCTGTCTGTCTGTCTAAATGCTGTCTTTTTTTTAACCAAAAAATATAGTTATGAACCAATATTTAGATCATTCTTTTCTTTATAAATCTTAATTTACATTTGAACATTGTGTTTCCTATTTTTAACATCCAAATCACCACACAGTTGAAATTTTAATGTAATTCCCTGGAAACATCTCCACGCTCATGGCAGCATGCTGAACTTTCTCTTTACTCACCTCTACGCCACCAGCTCTGTCTCTGTGTCTCTGTCTCTCGTCCCTGTCTCTCTCTCTCTCTCTCTCCTCTCTCTCTCTCTCTCTCTCTCTCTCTCTCTCTCTCTCTCTCTCTCTCTCTCTCTCTCTCTCTCTCTCTCTCTCTCTCTCTCTCTCTCTCTCTCTCACACGAGTTGGCATTTTCTGGAGTTGCGGATTTGTTGCGCTTGTGTCATGCTCCCCGAAGAGGTTTGCACTCTAAGAAAATGAAGGCAATTTGTTTTCGTTCCCCCCAGTTTGGCACCTTCTGTCATGCCAGCTGACGGCTCTCTGTCAGGGGACATGCAGCGCACAAGAACCTGATGGATGTAAATGAGTAGAGAACACATACAATCATTAATTCATTTATAACAGCAGTCTGGAAATTATCCTTTTAAGCGATGCTTCCAGTTATGACCCCTTTAAAAAAAAAACATTTCTAAGGCTCTCTTTTAGCCAATTCTTTCATGCATTAATGCTCAGATAAAAGACAGTTTCCTCATAGGTATTTGGCCATCCCCTGACAGCAGAGAACCAGTTGCTTTCTTTAAAGGTCTTGTGAAGTCTTACATTGGATCAATTCTGTTCCTGAAATATCAGCCATCACAAGCTCACTCACCTTCAAGTATAGCTTAGTGACAACAGAATTAATGACCAAATTTGTTTTACAAATTTTGGGTCCTCGTGATAAATATATACATTTAGGATGCACCACACTTTTTAGCATCAAACTTGAAAAAGGAGAAATATGGCAACTTTAACAAGAAACTAAATGAACGACATACTGTCACGTAAAAATGACCTTTTAAAGTTTTCTGTAAATCTTCATTAAAAATGCTATTTTTATTTATTATTATTATTATTATGTGGACACTAAAATGGGAAAGTAGGAGAGTAAAGGAAGAACAAAAAGAGAAAAAAAAGAAACAGAAGAGGTGAAAGAAAGAAGAGATAAAAGGGAGAGAATGATAAAATGTCTTCAGTCTGCTATTTTTCTGGAGGAAAATATTGTGACACCCCCACGTTTATTTGTTTTTCTTATTTTTAAAAGCTTTATTAGATTTTATGCTGGGACTATTTCATATTCAATGGGCACTGAAATGGGAAGGTAAACGAGAGAAAAAAGGAGAGAGACAGATGAGACAAAATGCAAAAGGGAGAAAAGGTGAAAGAGAAAGAGGAGAGGAAAGGGAGAGAGCAATATAATATCATTTTAGTTTGCTTCTTCACCTGCAAAGAGAGATATTGAAAGAACAGCAAAACCAAACTATAAATTATGACAGGTACAAACAACCAACGGCTTGATAGCATCTCTGAAAAATATATAGTATTATTTAATACGACATGTATGAAGTGACAGCGAAAGAGTAATGGGGGTTTTCTGTATAGAATTGAGTCTGTAATTACCTGGATCCAACCACCGGTAGGTGTTTGTTAGAGTGCACTTGTGTATGTAAGGTTTTTCCATAGGAAAAATGCTCAACAGCGGATGTGAGGAGCCAAAGACCCGCCCCCCAGAACACCAAGGCAGACACCAGGAGAACCAAAACCCCACATGCCCGAAGGGACCACCAGAGCAAAGGTGCCCAAGAAGGGCCAACACTGGGAAAGCGTTCCTGGGTTCCACACTTGGAGCCCAGGAGACCTGAGATGTCGCAGGAGAGGGAGCTGTTCAAACCCAACCTGACAAATAGACAATCAGAAAACCACATAGACAGTCACATTCAGATGTTCCCACCCTAGTGCCCCCACATGCGAACACTCCTACCAAAAAAAAAAGGGGGGTGGGGACGCAGTACACACTCACCACACACATCCTATAGTTCCTTACCAGGCACCGGCATCCCAGAGGGGTATCCAGCCCCGAGACTCGGGAGGTGAACCCTAACATCAAGATGGGGGGGATCACCATCACAACCCAACCTATTCGATCCATGCTCAGGTCCTAACCCCCGCCCTTGATCCCAGACCAGACGACCCACAGGCTCATCCACCCAGAGATGGGGCCAACATGAACCCAACGGGCCAACCAACCAGAGTCCGCCCCACAAACTTTGAGGTTCTACCTCTCCCACACTCTGCCCTCCATGCCTAAGCCCCCCCACCACACCACACTACACCCCCCATATTCCAGACGAGAGCAATAGCCCCAGCCCTAGCAGATCACCCGCACAACCCAATGTCCACCCTCACCCAAGACCCAGGACCAGGTGGCCTGCTCATCCTCCAGGGCTCGGACTCTGGGTGGTAACCGGAGGACAGGGGTGTGAAAAAGACACCAAGCTTATTTTGTATTAAAATGGCAAAAGATACTCTCTGACGTGTCCCACCAAGTTCAATTATGTAACATGGTGAATAAGGTTTGTTTTGTTTGAACTTTAGTTTTGGTGCTCCTAACTGTGGAAGTGAGACTGAACACCATGTCCATTGAGCTGTCTGGGACCTTCAGAAAGAAGATTGTAGTAACTGATGACTCTAAATAGGGGGTTTAAAAGGGTGTGAAAATAATTTTCATTTTGTCATTCCACTATATAAAATAGTCTAAAAGTGAAGGATATTCAAAATAGCTTCCGCATGTCCAGATCTAGCCGTCCAATAATGTTCAGCAGACTGCAAAATGATTTAAAAAGTCTCATCAACACAATGCCTATACAGTAGGCTTTTGGTATTGTTTATGTAAAGGATGTGGAAGAGACTTTAGCTGCTTGCAGCAGCAGGACCTGGCCAGCTCACGATCATAGAATCCAGCATGAATTCTATTATGTCTCAGAGGGTACTTCAGGAAAATCTGAGACTATCTGTTTAAAAAAAAAAAACAGAATTCTGGAGCAGGACTGGAACCCTGCATCATGACAGTGCTCCAAAACATTCCAATAAATCCACCAAAAACTGTTTGAGAGTTCAGAGGTAGAGAATCCAGACCCACTCAAAGCCCAGCTCTTCGTCCTATTGAGATGAGAAGTTGACTTGAAACTAGCTGTGGATATAAGAAACCACCCAAAAATCTCAAAGCTGGAAGTGGGGAGTGGAACAGGCATTCCTCAGACTGATGTCAGAGACTGGTAGATGGCCACAAGAAGCATCTCACTGAGGTTAGTCAGCTAAGGGGGGGTTGCATCAGCTATTAGGGGGTAGGGTGATCTAAATTTGTCCTTGCCTATCAAGTAGAAGTTGAGAAATTATGCTTAGTTGGTGATATGAATTTAGTTTGTGTTGTCTGAGTGTAGTTGAACATTTTATTTTAAACAAGATCAGGAAGTGAAATTCCAAATCTAGTAATTAGAAAGTTCATTTTGAGTGTAAGTCAAAGGTGCAAATATTTAGTGGAAACTTCTGTAAAAAAAATGGAAATTTGAAATTCACCACAGCATAGCAAAAGATGAGCAAGGTCTTGTATCTCACTGTGGTCTGGTCATTTAAATTAATGCTGTGTTTCCTGAGAACATAAACTGAGCTGCAAATCTTATAAAAGTCTCTACATTCTGTAACAATTTCCTTTTTTATGCCTTTTAATCAACAATTGCTCGTATAAACTAGCATTTCAACTGGAAGACTCTGAGAGGGATTGGGTAGGACTGCCGACCCCGGGACTGGAGAATTGTAAACTTCAAAATAAAAGTAACAAATTTAGATATGCGCATGGAAGTAGCACTTTATGCATTTTTTCAAATTTTATTTCCAGTCTTCATACAGACCAATCAAGGACACCCAGATTATATTACCCGCAGGCTGTAAAATAGCAAGGTCTGGTTTGGAGCGCTGTATCTTTTGCTTTTACTTAGTATGATTCAAATAAAAATGGGAAGGCAACCGTGGAGTGAACAAATCTGGATTCCTTATCTGTTACTGGAGTGAAAAAGCACTCCTCAAAAGGAATGCCGATGAGTGTTTCTGAAGGATGGGCGCAAGGTGGAACTTGAGAGATGATCCTAATAAAGAAGAGCAGAGGGTGGATGCCCTGGATGCTCTCCGCTTTAGTTGTGTGAAATGTGACACCCCCCCAACCCCAAGACAAGACAATAAGGGCAAACGCACGGACTCATCAGTCGAGGACAGATCGCTGCTGCAGCCTTATTCATCAGCATAATTAGGCAGAGGAGGAGATGCGGGACAAGTGGCTAGCAGCACTGATGAAAGCTCATCAGCAGGCTTCCTTCAGGGCTGTGGTCACTGATTGGTGCTTTGGCTATCATTGTCCTGAAACTACTTCAAAATAAGGGACTGTGCTCCACTAAATGCCTGTGGAATGAGCTTAATTGGCTTATAAAGACAAGCTGGCACGAAAAACGTTTTTACTTTCACTAACAGTCTAATTCCGGTTCTGACAATGGTGCAATGCAAATGAATACTTCGAAGAAATCCAACGCTGCTGCTATTAATTGTGTTGTGAGATGAGCTCATGATAATCCTGTTCTGATTTATACTCTCAGTAATTTGCTTAAAATATTGACAGTCTTCAAATTAAACACCACCACAACTAGGGATGAACGATATAGAAGAAAAGCATATCAATAATATAGAAATCATATTGTTTGATATAATTAATTATCAAAATAACTCGAAACATGTATTCTAAGTGCAGCCCTGCCTATTTTATGCTGTTGTTTAATGACCTATTTTTAGATAAATAACACACACACATTTAATTCAAAATCAACCCCTTATTCAACCAACCTCTTTTCCCCAAAACTGTAAATTTAAAAAACTATAATCCATGCTCTCTGAACTCTTTGAACGGGAAGGAGCTTGGTGACGAAGCACCTGCGTTTCTTATTGGTTTGGATGGATGCACGTTCACCTGTGTTTCACAAAACCAGATCAGATGGCTTTAGCTGAAGGACGGAAACGGGGATCTGTCAAGAAAATCATAGACTTTATTTATTAGTTAATTAGTTTCTCTATAATTGAAGGAAGAACCAAATCGAACATCGGTTTGTTAAAGTATTAATGTGCACGCTCTCAGGAGAAACGTTTGGGAACCACTGTTCTGGTGGATTTCTAAGTTTCCGATGGGAGCTAACTGGGTGCCCACTCATTAGCACTCCTATTTTCTTTCCGTAGATCTAATGAAGATCATGCTAAAGCAAAATGTCTTTTCTTTTTTTTAAGTATTTGTCTTCTTGTTGCAAGAGTTCCTTATATTTTGTTGATATGCAGTCCTCCTTAAGCCAGAGCATGTGGGTGAGTTCCTCAGTTTAATGTCGGTGGACTAATTCAATTCGTAATCTTAACATCTTTTGCTTTGTATATTTTGAAGACATCCCCCAGTCCCAGGCCATATCGTGTTTCTCTGCATGCCTTGGCTCATATTTCTGATTCAACCTGACACTTCAACCTCGTCTCGCCAAGAATGTTTTTCGTCCATTACGCTGAGAGGGTTTATTTTTCAGTGCCAAGAGAGCTGTAGCAAAATGCTACACCAGAAGCAAAACATGACCTGACCATATGGCAGTGGGGCCCTCAGCGGCCTTGTACGCACATAAAACGGCATCACAGAGAGCAAGCCGCCTGGTGGCACTGACTGAGTGCTCTGGTGCAACATACAGTATATTAAAATGGAAGATAAAGGCTTAAGTTTGTGTCTAAGTTGAAGGCTGCAAAATCTGTAAAATCCCCCTCATTTCTAAAAAAGTTAATTTTGCAATTTTTATCAAAATTCTGTGGAATATGTTTGAAATGTTCACTCTTAAAAGAGCAACTTAAAGTATAGACGAGCTCTGATTGAAATGCAGAACTTCCAGGCAAATGTTGTAGAAATTAGCTAAAAATGAAGAAAAGCCGCATTTCTTGGTATACAGGATGGAACTCTTCCATGGTCTATTCTATATCAGTGATCTCACAATGTTCAGACTTCAGCCCATAACATAGCTTTGGAGCAGGAACTTAACTAAAATGTTTCTGATTGAAAAATACCAAAATTAATTAGCTAAATGAAGACCCAGTAGCAGGGCTAGCTGCCTCAAGTTAATTGACTTGTATTGAATTTCTTTACTTGTCCCACGTGGGGGGAATTTCATTTCAGTACAGCCTTATCTAACAACTGGGATACATCTTAGATTTAGACATAAAATGGAACATCAAACACATTTTAACTTAATTCTTCGATATCTATTCTTCGATATTCATCGGTCTGTCTATCTATCTATCTATCTATCTATCTATCTATCTATCTATCTATCTATCTATCTATCTATCTATCTATCTATCTATCTATCTATCTATCTATCTATCTGTCTGTCTGTCTGTCTGTCTGTCTGTCTGTCTGTCTGTCTGTCTGTCTGTCTGTCTGTCTGTCTGTCTGTCTGTCTGTCTGTCTGTCTGTCTATCTATCTATCTATCTATCTATCTGCCCTGCTGTTAAAAAATACTTACATTTTTTGTCAGGAGTAGCAGTGCCTCTCCAAGTCCTTAGCCTGCACTGACGATGCAGGAAAATTGTTTTTATGATGACCTGTGAATCAAAGGGGAAGTGAAAGGGAGGAGGACTGGATGGAGGAGGGTGGTTTCAAGGGTACACCATGAGGGACAGTCAACTGTAGCTTCCCTGATCGAAACATCGAGTGATGGAGTTGGGGGTGCTTGAGTGGAGCAGGCAGCCACGGCCCAGTAATGAATGGCCACCTGGTCGAGGCTTGTCATCCACCACGCTGGAAGAGTTAGTGCCCCTGCTTGGATGGACAGTATAGTTGGCAATTTGTCGGCTGGAGTAAGGCCGCTGGCATTTAAAAGAACATTTGGGGGCAGTACTGGGTGGCTAGCAGAGGGACAGCGCTCCGTAAAATATCAAAATCGATTATATCTGCCATTACCCAAAGGTCCCAGGTGTAAAAGGTAGTTCAGGTTGTATTTTTTGTATTTTTCTCCTATTTAGTTTTTTGACTGTCTGGGGAACTCAAAGCACCTCCACCACTTCTGTTAAGTCAATAATGCCCCAATAACCATCGGCGTCCTTTTGGACCTGTGACAGGGCACTTTTTCACACATCCTTTAAAACATCTCTATCTCTAAGGTCAATATGTTTTACGGTGAGGCCGTGTATTACTCAGGAACTGAGTTAACTTTCTCTGACATGTGATGACAATTATCTTAAAACCTCAAACGAGAATTTCACAGATTTCCCCAGACCATGATGTTGTCTGCATTGCAATGAGGGCAAATGTTCTCCTTTTTGGTGGAAACATGGTTCCAATGCAATCCGGTAGAGAGGAGCAGTGTGTTTTGAAACTGTTCTTTGGGTGTAGAAAGTATGAAAAAGGTCATTAGAGTGCTGAAAAATATTAGTTAAATAAAATATTACTGTCAGGATGCAGCTTATTGGCTGCATGCTGAGCCTCTCTCCCTCTCTCTTGTTCCTGTGCAGCCTGATCAGTTTCACCTGGCAGGCTGCAATTAACCCACAACTGCTTCCACCTGTTCCCACCGCTTTATCAGACTCACCTCTTTCTGTTCCCGTCGCCGGTCCATAGCGTTCACTCCCGCTCAGTCCCTGCCAGTTTTTCTTGTCAGCTCCGTTCGTACCCGTCAGCCTGAAGACTCCGTTCACCTGGTCATGTTACAGTCAGCCCATAGACTTTCCGACAGTTTTGTTTCCTCCAGTATTCAGCTCAGAAGTTCAGACCTCCACCGCTCGGCTCAGACGTTCAGACCTCCACCGCTCGGCTCAGACGTTCAGACCTCCACCGCTCGGCTCGGACGTTCAGCCCTCCACTGCACGGCTCGGACGTCCTGTGCTCCACTACTCGGCTCTGAGGTTCTGCTCGCCTCTGCTCAGCTCTGATGCTCTGCTCGCCACTGCTCGGCTCTGACGTTCTGCTCGCCTCTACTCGGCTCTGATGATCTGCTCGGCTCTGCTCGGCTCTGATGCTCTGCTCGGCTCCGATGCTCTGCTCGCCTCTGCTCGGCTCTGATGATCTGCTCGCCACTGCTCGACTCTGACGTTCTGCTCGCCTCTGCTCGGCTCTGATGCTCGGCTCCGATGCTCTGCTCGGCTCTGACGTTCTGCTCGCCACTGCTCTGCTCGGCTCTGATGCTCTGCGCTCCACGGCTCTGCTCAAATGTCCTGCTCTCCAGTGCTCGGCTCCAGAGTTCCTCCCGGTCAGTCTCTCCACACTCCTCGTGCCAGCCAGCTTCTACACCCTTCACCTCCGTCCGTTGTAAGACTCTGGTCTCATCCTCCATCTTCCAAACTATTCAATAATACTCACTCATAAGAACTGACTCTGTGTGTGCGTGCTGTGTCCGGGTTCATCCCAGAAAAATATATCATAACATTATGGACCGGCCAAGGGATGAACCCGAGCACGCACAGAGCCTGGTGTAGAAGCTGGTAGGATCTGCCTCGCCTCCGGTTCGTCTCGCCTGGGTCGCAAAGTTGCGACGCCACGCTTCCGTCTCGCCTCGCCTGGGTCGCCGTGCGGCGACGCCTTGCCTCTGTTTCGCCATGGTCGCTGGATTGCGACGTTACGCTTCTGGTTCGTCTGCCGAGGTCGCATCCGCGACGCCCCGCTTCTGACTCTGTTTCCTGGTTCGTCTTTTGCAAGTTCCGCCTCCTACGCTGCGCAGCCGTTAAAGACGGCGCTCCTCGTCGTCGCTGCCCAGCGTTAACTTTTGCTGCTGCCCAGCAGATTCAGACTTTGCTGCCCAGCGCCTTCTGGTTTTTGTTTGGAGTTATTTTTTGGTGTTGTGTTCTAGATCTGCTTTAGTTTCTAGTCTTTTTGTATATTTTTTATTGTTTTAGAAGATTTATTTCCGCCTTCTGTTCTTTGTTTTGGCTCAACCTTAGTTTTTGCTTTACTTAGGATTTTTTGAGATTTATGTTGCTTTTGAGTATTGTGTTTTATTTTGTTGGTTTTGTCCGGGTTTTTGTGTCCCAGGTTTACTCTAGTCGTTCGGGTTTTTTTTTAGTAGTCTAGTTTTTGGTTTTCTTAGTCAGCTAGTTCGGGTTTTGTTCTCCGTCTTCTTGTTTTAGCCATAGCCCTGATTTAGTGTTCTAGGTTCGCCTTAGTCTTCTGAGTTTTGTTTTTGAGTTCCAGTTTTTTATTTTAGACTTCTTGCTTGCTTCTGTACAGATTTCTAGCTTTAGTTATCTAGTTTTTCATTAATTTAGTCGTACTTGCCCTCATCTCCCTGTTCTGTTTCGTTTCATAGTTTTGCTTTAGCTTTTGGTTCATTTCCTAGTTTACCAGTCTTGTTTTGATTTTTCAGTTTCAGCCCTGTAGTTTCGTTAGCTCTGTAGTCCCTGTCTTGACCCTGTAGTCCCTGTCTAGCCCCCGTAGTTTCAGTCTAGCCCCTGTAATTCCAGTCTAGCCTCTGTAGTTTCTGTCCTAGCCCTGTAGTTCTAGTCTTGTTCTGTATTTGTTTTTTGTTTTTTTTCTTATTTTTAGTTTTGTTTTGTCCTTATTTTTCCCCCCTTTAGTATTTAGGTGTCAGGGTTCCTGCGCCATCTGGGTTCCTGCGCTGTATGGGTTCCTGCGTTGGATGGAGTCCAGCGCTCTTAAAGGTCCCTGCGTTCTCTAGGTCCCTGCGCTTTCTAGGTCCCTACACCCTTCTCCTGTTTTCGTTGTATGTTTTGCCCTGTTTAGGTTAGTTTAGTTCCCTTCCGTAGTTGTTTTGTTCTGTCTTGCCCTAGTGTATCTGTGTTGTTCCCCTGTTTAGGCGCGTGCAGGTCGCTGCCAGAGCCCTCCGGCGCACCCATGTCGCCGGCTGAGCCCTCTGGTGCGCCAGCCTGTCGCTACCCAGTGCACGCAGGTCGCCGCCAGAGCCCTCCGGTGCTTAAGTCGCTGTCTGTGCCCTCTGGCGCGCCTGGCCTGTTACTGCCTAGCTCACCCTCTTGTTGTTGTTCCCTTGTTTAGGCGCTGCCAGAGCCCTCCGGCGCCCCTATGTCGCCGGCTGAGCCCTCTGGTGCGCCAACCTGTCGCTGCCCAGCGCACGCAGGTCGCTGCCAGAGCCCTCCGGTGCTTAAGTCGCTGTCTGTGCCCTCTGGCGCGCTTGGCCTGTTGCTGCCTAGCTCACCCTCTAGTTCCCTGGTGTTTAGGTCCTGTTTTCCTGGCGTTTAGATTTAGTGTTCCCCGGCGTGTTAGGACGCCTTCTGATTCTCGGTTCCCCAGCGTGCTAGGACGTCCTCTGATTCTCGGTTTCCCGGCGTGTTAGGACGCCCTCTAATTCGTGGTTCCCCGGCGTGTTAGGACGCCCTCTTTTCTCGGTTCCTCGGCGTGTTAGTACGCCCTCCGTTCTTGTTCCCTGGTGTTTTAGATATTCCTGTTTCCCTTGTGCCCCGGCGTTCCCTTTGCGCCCCGGCATTCTTCTTCCTCGCGCCCCGGCGTTCTCCCCACGCCCCGGCGTTCTCTTCCCCAAGCCCCGGTGTTTCCCTCACGCCCCGGCGGGTTTTCCCCTGGCGTTTCTGTACACCAGTCGTGTTCCAGCAGGAGTTGTTGAGCCTTGGTGTTTTCGTACGCCTGTTCTTCCCTCTGGCGTTGTCGTACGCTTGTTCTTCCCTCTGGCGTTGTCGTACGCTTGCTCTTCCCTCTGGCGTTGTCGTACGCCTGTTCTTCCCTCTGGCGTTGTCGTACGCCTGTTCTTCCCTTAGGCGTTAAGTACGCCCGTTCTTCCCTCTGGCGTTGTCGTACGCTTGCTCTTCCCTCTGGCGTTGTCGTACGCTTGTTCTTCCCTCTGGCGTTGTCGTACGCTTGCTCTTCCCTCTGGCGTTGTCGTACGCCTGTTCTTCCCTCTGGCGTTGTCGTACGCCTGTTCTTCCCTCTGGCGTTGTCGTACGCCTGTTCTTCCCTCTGGCGTTGTCGTACGCCTGTTCTTCCCTCTGGCGTTGTCGTACGCCTGTTCTTCCCTCTGGCGATGTCGTACGCTTGTTCTTCCCTCTGGCGTTGTCGTACGCTTATTCTTCCCTCTGGCGTTGTCGTACGCCTATCCTTCCCTTTGGCGTTAAGTACGCCTGTTCCTTCCCTTTGGCGTTAAGTACGCCCGTTCCTTCCCTTTGGCGTTAAGTACGCCCGTTCCTTCCCCTCGGCGTTAAGTACGCCCGTTCCTTCCCTTTGGCGTTAAGTACGCCCGTTCCTTCCCTTTGGCGTTAAGTACGCCCGTTCCTTCCCTTTGGCGTTAAGTACGCCCGTTCCTTCCCTTAGGCGTTAAGTACGCCCGTTCCTTCCCTTTGGCGTTAAGTACGCCCGTTCCTTCCCTTTGGCGTTAAGTACGCCCGTTCCTTCCCTTTGGCGTTAAGTACGCCCGTTCCTTCCCCTTGGCGTTAAGTACGCCCGTACCTTCCCTTTGGCGTTAAGTACGCCCGTACCTTCCCTTTGGCGTTAAGTACGCCCGTTCCTTCCCTTTGGCGTTAAGTACGCCCGTTCCTTCCCTTTGGCGTTAAGTACGCCCGTTCTTTCCCCTTGGCGTTTTGTACGCCCGTTCTTTTCCTTTGGCGTTAAGTACGTCCGTTCTTCCCTCTTGGCGTTTTCGTACGCCTATATTTTCCCCTTGACGCTGTCATGCGTCCGTTTCGCCTCGGCGTTTCCCTCACGCCCCGGCGATCTCGCTCCTTGGGCCCCAGCGCTCCTCTCACGCTTCGGCGTTGTTTCTCCTTGGCGTTTCCACACGCCCGTTCCTTGCCCTTGGCGTTTCCATACGCCCGTTCCTTCCCCTTGGCGTTTCCATACGCCCGTTCCTTCCCTTTTGGCGTTTCCATACGCCCGATCCTTCCCTTTTTGGCGTTTCCATACGCCCGATCCTTCCCTTTTTGGCGTTTCCTTACGCCCGATCCTTTCCTTTTGGCGTTGTGTACGCCCGTTCTTTCCCTTTTGGCGCTGTGTTGCGCCCGTTCCTTCCCTTTGGCGCTGTGTTGCGCCCGTTCCTTCCCTTTGGCGCTGTGTTGCGCCCGTTCCTTCCCTTTGGCGCTGTGTTGCGCTCGCTCTTTCCCCAGCGCTGCCAAGCACTCGCTTTTTCCCCCGGCGCAGTCAAGCGTTCGTGCCTTTCCCTGATGTGCCGCCCCCTGATTGTGCTTTGGCACATCAGTGTTCTCTGGCCCCTTTGGTTCCCCGTATTCTCTGGCCCCTTTTGTGTTTGCAGGCTCTTTGGTCCCTCAGAGTTCGGTTTCGACTCTTGCCCGCCTTCCTGGGCCCCCTCCACCCGCCCGGCGTGGGGATTCTGGGCCGTCCGGTGTCCGGCCTTGGGGGGGGGGTACTGTCAGGATGCAGCTTATTGGCTGCATGCTGAGCCTCTCTCCCTCTCTCTTGTTCCTGTGCAGCCTGATCAGTTTCACCTGGCAGGCTGCAATTAACCCACAACTGCTTCCACCTGTTCCCACCGCTTTATCAGACTCACCTCTTTCTGTTCCCGTCGCCGGTCCATAGCGTTCACTCCCGCTCAGTCCCTGCCAGTTTTTCTTGTCAGCTCCGTTCGTACCCGTCAGCCTGAAGACTCCGTTCACCTGGTCATGTTACAGTCAGCCCATAGACTTTCCGACAGTTTTGTTTCCTCCAGTATTCAGCTCAGAAGTTCAGACCTCCACCGCTCGGCTCAGACGTTCAGACCTCCACCGCTCGGCTCAGACGTTCAGACCTCCACCGCTCGGCTCGGACGTTCAGCCCTCCACTGCACGGCTCGGACGTCCTGTGCTCCACTACTCGGCTCTGAGGTTCTGCTCGCCTCTGCTCAGCTCTGATGCTCTGCTCGCCACTGCTCGGCTCTGACGTTCTGCTCGCCTCTACTCGGCTCTGATGATCTGCTCGGCTCTGCTCGGCTCTGATGCTCTGCTCGGCTCCGATGCTCTGCTCGCCTCTGCTCGGCTCTGATGATCTGCTCGCCACTGCTCGACTCTGACGTTCTGCTCGCCTCTGCTCGGCTCTGATGCTCGGCTCCGATGCTCTGCTCGGCTCTGACGTTCTGCTCGCCACTGCTCTGCTCGGCTCTGATGCTCTGCGCTCCACGGCTCTGCTCAAATGTCCTGCTCTCCAGTGCTCGGCTCCAGAGTTCCTCCCGGTCAGTCTCTCCACACTCCTCGTGCCAGCCAGCTTCTACACCCTTCACCTCCGTCCGTTGTAAGACTCTGGTCTCATCCTCCATCTTCCAAACTATTCAATAATACTCACTCATAAGAACTGACTCTGTGTGTGCGTGCTGTGTCCGGGTTCATCCCAGAAAAATATATCATAACAATTACCACCTGTCTGTCCGCGCATCCATCTGTCCATCCTTCCATCCTTCTATCCATCCATCCATCCATTCTCAGTTTACATTTTTAAAGTGTACATTTCCAGTGAACCGCTGTATTTTTGCAGGAATTTGAGACTGGAACAGAACTTGGACATTTAAAATGTTTCAGGAGGACCCTGTGTATGCTTCCTGCACTGCAAAACCAAAGTTACCGTAAATCCCCTCCTATGTTACAAAATCGCCAAGCACTTCTGCTGAGTCTGTGTTTCCACCGAAACTAAAACATTATTCAGAGACTTCAAGGCTCTGTGGTGTTTTTTGCTACATAAAGACCGGCAGTTACCATGCGGCATGACCACGTCTGTCAAAGTCAGGAGTTAATTTCTTTCTGAGTGACCGTAGAGCACCTTATTCATCACGGTGCATCCGGCAATGTTGAGAGAAGAAAGCATGCCAAGAGAAATGCCTCCGCCTGCATCTTTGCAACGCCACACTGAGTGAATATTGCTGGCTTTGGCCCGCCATCGCCAAGGTGACTTCAGGGCAACCATGCTATAATCTGTTGGAGGAAAAAAGGCTTCTGGGTGCATCTCTCAAACTCTGTGCTGGGTAGCTTCTTCTCTCAAAACTATTTCTAAGAGCATTCTTTGCATTATTTGAACAAGGCACAACTTATGAATCACCCAGCCCATTTATGGTTGTAAACACCCCCTGTGATAAATGGTCCATTGTGACGGGAACATGATTACATGAAGCTTCGGCTGTAGGCCATTCAGCAGGCAGACGGAGCGCCATGTCACCTCTAAAGAGGGCTGTGAATAAATGTCCCTGTCTCCACCAAGGCCCACTTCCTTAATCAGGGTGTCGGATGGTAATGATTAGCTTCCTGTGTGTGGCTTCCCGAGCTGCTGAAGCGTCCGCATAATTCATACGCTGTTAATAATCTGCCCAGGAGAGACAATGCCCCTCTTTTATTTCTAAGCTTATCCATCCCTAATCTGAGTCGCATTCCAAGTTATTTTAAATTAAATTTAATTTATTATGACAAGTACTTTTCTGGAGTAAGGCCGTATTTGAGGATACAGGGATGCAAGGTGATTGCATCTAAATCCCCCCCTCACGAGGTTTAACAATGCATTCGGCTGCAGTTGCAGAGAAAAAGGAAGCACCAGCGGTGGCTCTTCTGCCTTAGGTCATGGCTCTGGAGGGAGGTGGATTACAGCGGCATCATTATAGTCAGCGTCTGTGTCCAAAACCTGGATTAGCAACTTAGAGAGGGATTAGGCTTTATTATCCTACTCTGGCATCTGTTAAGGCCACTGGTCCTTGAGAGAAAACATATTTTTGCTATTTGAGCCTACTCTGTATGAGGATCCTGCCTTTGATGGTAGTGTTGCTAACCTTCAATAGAATGACATGATCAAGAAGCCTGATTTATTAAGCAGTTGATGTGCTAAACTCTTTGAACATTTTTAAGTTTTTTGTCACATTATAACAACAAACCTAAATTTATTTGAAAAGAATTTTATGATAGACAAACACAAAGAAAAAAGATACACGCTTTTCAACTATTTAGAGAAATACAAAGCTGAAAAGTCTGTAATCTATTGGTATGCTGCCCTTTTCAATCGGTCAGAATAGAATACAGTGCAACCAGCTGATACTGCAATCAAACTTTGGAAGATGGTTATCTGATTGGTTGAGACCAAAATTAAATGTATTGTCTTAAATGAAGACCTGTGAAAACAATATCCCTGATTTTGAGTTGTGGCAGTGGTTGCATCTTGTTGTGGGGGTGCTTTTCTTTTAGCAGCAAAAAATTGTTGGGCAGATTACTGCCCAACAATTCTGAGCAGCTTCCCTGTTAAAGGTAGAATGGACAATTTTCTGGCAATGTAGGTAGGAAACGCCAAAGTCCCTTTTTGAAGACACTGGAATTGTAACAGTTTGATGATTCAAGTTCACTCCAGGCTGGGAGATACTTACTGAAAAATATAGATACTCTAAATATATCAGTGCTGTTTCCAGTTTCCCCTTTCAGCCTATTCAGTGCATAAATTTGAAAATACATAATATACTTTCCTGAAAAGATTTGTTGTTAAGTTTGCATATAAAATTAATTTACCTGTCTTTAGTTGATTGGTCTCTTTATTCAACCCATCAGTGCCTGTGGATGTGACATTGAATTACCGTGCACATTTGTCAATAGCATTTACCTTCATGCTCAGACGTGCATAAAGGGAACACAGTTTGCAACACGGGACTTTGAGACAAAAGAAGCACAAGAGTTAACCTTGGAGTATTGATTTCCTGCCATCGTGTACATGTACCATAAATCCGCCATAAATCCATGGCTCGCTGCTCATTTTTCTTTTTGTCGTTTTCTCTCCACATGCAGAGATACTGAGCGGGGGCGTTTACGTTGACCAGAACAAGTTCCTGTGCCACGCCGACACTATCCACTGGCGTGATATTATCAAGAACCCCCAGGCGGAGCTGCTGGTGGTTCCATCCAACAACAGCAACAACGGATGTGAGTAAAGTCCAAAACCTTTGAAGTCAGATTTTTTGTTTTAGGAGACTTTCCCTGATATCCCCACAGACATGTGCATGAACATTCATGGCCTATCCCTTTTGTTTTATTCTGTTTGCCTGGTGGGGATTTGGAAGCGACATCACTTAGTGTTAGATCAACATGTGAATCTTTCCATTGTAGTTATACCAGTGTGGCTCTGCAGCAAGGCCCATGGAGCTGCTGTCTGCTGCACTCTTTGTAAAACTCAATAAAGCTGACAGCTGGTTTGAAGTGGCCCACTTGCCTCTGTCCAGTGGACATTTGGTGTCAGACGAACTGGCGGTTGAAGACAGACTCTTGCAAATCTGTCTCTGTGTATAGATAGACCATTTAGTCAATTGAAAAGATAAGGAAGACATTTCTCAAGCTTTTATGAGCCAACAGGTTAACCTGAACAGGTGTGGCATCAAATGGTAGTGAGTGGAAAAAAATATTTGCTCCCTTGCTGCTAAACTATAGTTACTATTGTGACCACCCCTATCCAAGCTGGAGTTTTGGCAAACTGGTGATAACACAATGCCAAGGTGCACCTTTGAAAAGCAAATGCTGTTGCCTATCAACCGGGAAGGGGTTTAAAGGCCGTTTCTAAACAGTTTTAATTCCATCATTTTACATGAGAGACATGTAAAATATTTCCATCCCAGGTTCTGCAGTTCTCACATAGCATGTTAAATGTTAACATTCATGATTGGATTTTTATTAAAGGGCTAAAAGGGCTAGTTGGACGTTTTGAAGATAAAAGGTTTAAAAACATGAGAAGAATAACATGGCAGCGTCAATTACGATTGTCAAGTTACATCTGTATGAACCATGAGACCTCTGGAGTGATGCCCTTTGGACAGAAAAGACTGAAGTAAAGATCCTTGACACAATGTAAAATGAGGGGTATTAAACCAGGGAAGCATCAAATACATTCAGAACAATGCCCCTTCAGAACTGATTGTGGACACAGCTGCTCTAAATTGTTCTAACTGAATCAGCCAGGACCACAAAATCTGGATTAGTGGATCACTTGGTGGCATAAACCCAATATCCAATCCAAGAATAATTACAGTAACATAACCTGAAACAGACTCTGGTTCTGAGCGGTTCCAAATCCCAACTTAGCTGCTACAATGAAGCTTTTGCATGATTTTAAATTCACAAAACTATAAAGCCAAGTTGCCTTCAGTTTTGTCGCAAAATCTTTCTGCCAAAACATCTTGAGCAAAACAACATTTGTATAGTAATGGCCTGAAATCATAGATTGTTAACAGACCTTGTGGAAAGCAGGTTACTGAAAGATGAGGAAACACATTTTGGGATAGACCTTTGGATCCAAAATGTACGAAACATTGTTATTTAGTTAATTAGATGGTGCTGATGGAAGAGGAGGGGGATAAAAGCACCAAAGCATGGAGGAGGTGGGCCAACAAAAAAATGACAAGAGAGTGTGTGGGAGTCGAGGTTGCCAAATTGGAGCCAGTTGCCAAGATGTAGTCGGTATTTAACATTAAAGACCCCATGGTGGGAGTGGCTGAAGGGGCTGGGTGACAATCGGCGGCGTTGTTCCACTCACTCTGTAATTAACCCATAGTCAATTAAGTCGTGATGATGGGCCACAGGCAGATGAGAGCTGTGAGTGCTCTGTCAGGTCCCACTTTCCATGTGACAGAAAGGGAGTAGAGGGCCCGTTTTTCACGCTTGTGTTCCTCGTCGACCAGAAGCAGCCTATTGTCTCGTCATCTGAGCAGTTTCGACAAACGTGTCACTGTCACTAGTCAGGAGAAAGTTTTGCCGCTTAGCATGTGAGGGGAGTACCTTGCCTTGATGTGTTGTTGCTTCAGAGTTTGAAGGGGAGTTTGTCTGATGTGCGGCCCCCGTGTGTTGTTTTGCTTTGTTCTACAGGTAGACGATGCCATCGCTCATGTAACGGACGCTGTTGGGGCCCTCAGGAAAGCCAGTGTCAAACATGTAAGTATGGAAATAAGCATACACTACGTAGTTTATATCTGCCTCTTCTTCATTTCAATCTCAAGCCTGGCTTTTACTCAAGTATTCTCTGCTTTAGCTTTCAAGCAGCATTTTAATAGCTTTAAAATCAACCACATAATACTTGATACACATTGAAAATATGTAGGATATTTAGAAATGGTTGACATGGATTTCAATTTGGACTTCAGGTGCTTTTCCACTCATTCTCAGTCCAGCCCTGACACATGAACATGTAGTCCAACAAAAAGCCTCACTGCCCACCCCTTGATACAATTATAAATGGACATTCTGGATGAGACTCTGTGACCATGATATTTTCATTGTGTAGTAGTAAAAAAGGGAGGAAGATGGACAAGTGGAGGATGAAAAAGAAGTCAGGCCAAAACATTTGATGGAAAACAGTGTCTTTTCACCTTGGTGATGTTTAAATACTTTTCTATCTGTTAATATATTTTATCTGTGTTATTTCTCATATATTAAACCAAAGCAAAAAAAAAGGAATTATGTCTATGTAAATAAGAGTTATGAAAATGTGAACACATACACGGTCCGATTTCTAACACCAGTTATGTACTGAAAGACATGTCTCTGTGAACATAAAGATAAACTTAGAGAGAATGAAACTCTGATCAACTCACTAAATTACTACATTTATTTTATTTTATTGTGAAATGAACTGGTCAACAAAACAAACCAGCCAATGCTCCAGCATATGGGGACCAAATATGGAAATGGCTTGGAATAAATCAGAATCGGACCCTATAAATGGACAGAATTTGTGGAGCACTTCTCTAGTAACAGTGACCACCCAAAGTCTTTACACAATAACCAAATTCAACCGTTTAAGTTTGCAAAGTCATGTATCCATAAACCTATAGACAGATTTGTAGGTGACTTGGGGTTAAGTGTGAACTGCATCAAATTGGCCCCACATTACACAGTGGGGCCAATTCCTTATCTCCATTTCATAACCATTTGTCCCCCATATGTAAGTCTTTATAAGTTGGCATGTATATGTGGACACAATTTGGATGTTGTTCAGGCCAGTTCAATAAAATGTACACATACACATATAGGCCCCATATGGGGTGCAAGCGGAGGAGCATGACTTCTTTCAGATAAGATCAAGCTTTATTTAGGGATTTATATTTAGGAAGAGTACATTCAAATTCTAAGTGGAACTAATAAAGAAAAAAGAAAAGAGAAACAGCAAATAAATGTGACAATTTCTAAAAACTAAAAAAATTACTGAAACATTTTTTCAGTAATTTATCATTTTGAATTTTGCCCGCAGCATGTTTCCATTTATAATCCTGTTTCTGTCAGGCAAAGCAAATTAAACACACCACTTGCTCTAATTTTGTTTTATCTTAATATATGTGAGAAAATGACACAAATCTTGTCTATGCTTACACCTCTGGAAACATGTTTAAAAGTTGTTTTCTATAATTTACAGTGGTTTCAAAAACTATAATCAATGTAAACTTAAAACAAAACAGCTGTATTAAATCAATTTGTTGTGGTTGTTATTGTGTTATTTCAAGATAATGATAATTTAATGAAATAATATATTCTGCAACAATAAATAGGATGTTCAGTAAAACAAATCAAGGTGTAAAACTAGACAAGTGTCAGCTGTTCATATAAATGCAATATGTTCACTTTTAGACAGATGTGGTCCTGTTTGTCGCAGACTAATAAACAGCAGAGGCTTGTTTTTCTTTTGCTTCTGCATCCTTTATGTTTGCAGCTCAGCAGTTTTTAATGCCTTCAACCTGCCGTTGCTGCTGGTCGTTGTCTGCTGTGTCCTTCTAGTGTGAAGAAAACTGCTTCTTTAGCTCCAGTATCAAAGAAATGTAAAGCCACAGTTACAATGTAAATTGTGTTGTGTAAAACTTAAGGCAACGCATGGACAGTTAATATCAGTTCTAGCGGTACTGAAAAGCATAAATGAACAAAAAAGGAGAGAAAGAAAAAATATATATTTTTTTTAATTAAAATGTAAAAAAAATGCAGTTTTTAAAAGTAAGACATGCCCTACTTTTATTCCGACTCAAAATGCCCCCTTTCTGGCCTTCCATGCCAGTTTATCTTGGAAGCAGACTGCAATATCCTGGAAGAAGTCTCCAAAACCCCCAGAAAGTTACTGCAGGATCTCCAGCAGGCACTTGCAGCTGCTAATTTTAAAGTGCATACCTGTAAAATCAGAAATAGACTGAATTTGACTGTCCCAGGAGGTGACTCGTGGAATAATCTTCTTTGCACAGATTTGACTAAAATTTAATTATTTGGACATGACAACAGAGGACATGTTTCATTCCTGTTAAAGAAATCCATTGCAACAGTGTAGCACAGACCTGGCAGTTTCATGGTTCGGGATGCTTTGCTGCAGCAGGACCTGATCGGCTTACTATGAAATAATTTACTGTGTTTTTATTGTGTATCAGAGGAAACTTCAGGAAAATATGAGACAATCTATAAAAAAAAAGAAAACTGAAGCAGAACTGTATACTGAAACCTGACATTGACCCTAAATATACTTTTGTAATAAAGTTTTATAAAGTGTCTTACTTTTTTCATAAATACTTTGAAACATAGTTTTAACAACATCAATTATGCAACAGAAAGTAGTAAATAAATTAAACAAAATGTATGAATTTGGCCTCACATAAACCAGTGATGAGAAAGATGAGGTTGCCGTTGATTTTAGTGCAATTCAAAGTAAAAATTTTTTTCTTGTAAGCAGAAATCTTTATTTTACTGTTTCTCAGGAAAACCTTAAATTATTACTACCTTTCCTCTAGCATCGACATGCCACCTCTGATTCATACCTGCCAAGCACAATTTTCAGCTGCTTGCCACTGAACTGAAGCTGGAGGATGAGAGTCTTGCTCAAGGACACCTCTATGGCAGGTGTTGAGCGAAAGAGTGGGTGCTTCATTGTTGCGCTTTTCTTTTTTTATGTTTGTCTGTAAGTTTGTGTTCAAAAATCCACTTGTATGGATCTTTAGGAAGCAGAAGCCTTTAATTTTGCCCGTGTCACCTCACAGTTGTGAGCGCCTATGACTGAAGATGACCAGTTGAGGGTGGTGATATTGTCTCCTTAAGGGATGTGTGTGTGTGTGTGTGCGTGTGTGTGTGTGTGTGTGTGTGTGTGTGTGTGTGTGTGTGTGTGTGTGTGTGTGTGTGTCAGACCTTTTAAAATTCTGTCTTCTCGCTTCTTGGGCAGTGACAAAAACGGTGTGTGCAGAGCAGTGTGACGGTCGCTGCTTCGGGCCTTACGTCAGCGACTGCTGCCATCGAGAATGCGCCGGTGGCTGCTCTGGCCCCAAGGACACAGACTGTTTTGTGAGTGTGCACTTTATTTTTCCTTCAATTTAGTTTTTCTTATTTAACTTTTCAAGTGATTCACTTCACTTGTAGTGCCTTGAAAAAATGTAAACCCTTTATATTCTTCCACATTTTGTCAGGTTCAAACCACAGACGTCATTGTGTGTTATTGGGATTAATTGAATGAAGTCTAGGGCAACAAACTCCTCTTAGAAGTCATCAAATTAATAAACAAAACATCATGAAAACCAGGAAACACAGCAGACAGATGAAGGGAAAAGTTGTGAAAAAGTTTAAAGCAATATCCCAGGCCTGAAGCATTTCACAGAGGACTAGAAATGTACAGAGCATGACACAACTGCAAACCTACAAAGATTTGGTCAGCCACCTAAAATGACTTAATCTGGATAAGTGAGCATTACTTTAGGTAGTAGGCAAGAGGGTAACGGCAGGCTCACATCCACTACGGGTGCAGGTATGGTCCTGATCCAGTGTTTCTCCACAACCCCCCTCTCACACTGCTCCTGGGGAAACAGCGGCCTGCTGCGGTGCCGGATACAGATCGCTAAGGCAGAAGTTCATATGCTTGCTGGGAGTTCACACGGCAACTAGTGCATTATTAAGGAAGGGCCTCGCAAACAGGAGCTGTGTTTGGCTGCAGAAGCACTATTTCATTGTCCTTTCACAAAAATGTAATGGTCACCAGGCACTTTTAAACCTGTGTCACCAATTATGAAGTGTGCAGCCAAAGAAAAAAAATAAAGAGTTTGCAGAATTATTTTATTTTGAAATATACAAGATGTTATCAGAATGTGGGATTTGACTTCCTGTTTAGCTTGTGTAATTCCCTGGTACTTTATACATGAACTGTGGCATCTGGCAAAAATCCTAACCTTTTCTGCAGTACTGCACAGCCTCTGACCCGCACTGTGATTGGAACACACTGACTTTAAAGACCCTGAGTTCCTTGTGGCGCACCGTAGTAGATGTAAGCCTGCCATGATGGCAACTCTGGAGGAGCTGCTCAGATCCACTGGTCAGGGCGAATCTTTCTTCAGGACAATTTTCAGTGGAACGCTTAAAACAATTGTGGAAATGAGAGTCTTTAAAACGGTGACGTTAACAGAAAGTCCATTCGAAGTTTTCCAAAAATGAATGGGTTATATCAAAGTAAATTGCTCAATGAAGCTAATCTGGGTATCATGTCAAGTCAGTTAGACTCATGAAATATTGATCTAGTCAGTTCAGTAGTAGAGGCCGTTGTTAACAACTGTGAGCCGTTCTGGTGTTACGAAAGTGAAATCAATGAGACCACCCCAAAAATAGGAATGTTCCTTCAGGTGGAGGCCACATAGATTTTTTTTCATCCTCATTTTTTGACTACTCTGCAGTAGTTTTGCATTTGACCAGGGTCAGTGTCACTACTGGTAGCATGGGGCAATATCTGGACCCTACAGGGGTTGCGCAGGCACTCCAACTCCACCAGGATGCCACATCAATACGAGCCATTGCCTGTGTCTCTCAGCACAGGCTCAAGAGCATGGAGGAAATTCTAGGAAACAGTTACTCTAGGAGAACTGGAAAAGTTTGGACAGTTTGTGGCAAGTCTTGAAAATGTATGTTGACGCGCTCTCCATACCATATTTTCAGCATAATTGATACTGGATTCGTGTAACTCATTTTTCATCTTCATAAGCAAAGCATCACTTGCAGGTTGTCCAGGGCACTGCTCCCAGACTCCGGACCAAATCACAGAGGTTTTCTCATGTCACACTGCTACTTAGCCAACTCTATTGGCTTTCTATCCACTCCAGATGACTCCAATTGCACGTCACACTTAGATATCTTCAGCCATGTATCTTATTGTTTCCATTTTATACCTATGCACTACTTTGTGTTGGTCCTTCACATTACAATTGCATTACAATAATGTACATCACAGTTTGTGGTTCTAATGTGACAAACGGGAGAAAGTTAAAGAGGCACAAATGCTTTTGTGTCTGCTGATGAACTGTTTATCATTTTACAGGCTTGTAAAAGTTTCCCATGATCAAATTTGGGATTTGCTGTTCCAATTATGATCTTTTTATCACCCCCACCTCTTGTTTTGCAAACTTGCGCATCGACAGAGATGATATTGATGTTGTATTTCACCTAAAGGCTCGTCCAATTCAATTACCATGGACGTCAAGATGCTTAAGGGGGGGGGGTTATGGGAGAACATTACGCCGTTTACATCATGGCTGTGGATCAATGGCTTTCATTTCTGTCCCATTTGCCATCCGGAGAGACAAGGAGTAGTGGCATGATTCTTATGTTGGAATCCAGCGTAAAAATGATCTGCTGCTGCAATACTTCTTCTCTCACACTGATTTATCCCTTAGATCTCATCTCTCCCCTCACAATTATCTCAACACATTCACGGAAGAGATGAAGCAATTGAGTACACAACTTTGAGTTTAGTTTTGATTTTACGGTCAAAATTATACATACAGACTATAATATTTACAGGCGCTAATTCACTTCAGATTCAGTTCAGTAACACTCCACAGCAAGTAGTTTTCAGCATAGTATACGAAACATACAAGGCATGTGGGCAGTTGCCCAGGATAGCATTAGATAGGAGGGCGCACAAGCATCACATAAGAACAAGGAAAAAAAACAATTATCTCTCAGTCTTAATATTAGGTTTTCTATTGCTTTTATGGAGGTAAAGGCAGTTAGGAGTTGGAGACCCCATGTGTTGTGTTGGTCTCCCAGCTTGCCACTTTGAATGTAGAGACAAGGTTACTTGCTTTATGTGGGACTGCTTTGTTTTGGTCCAACCAATCACAGAAGCATATCTGGCTCTTTGGGGAAAGATAAATACTCACTCCTGAGCTGGATGGTCAAATGGGTCCCATAAAGGATGATGATCAACAAAGCACATGAGCACTAGTTTTGGAACACAGAAAGCAGGCTAACATCAGTTTTTAACATTATTTTTGAATGGCCTTCTCAAGGAGGCAACCACAACAAAGAAAAACCTGTTTGCCACCAGTTTAAATCAACATTTCCAATTTCATTTAGATGCGTGTTCAAGTGAATTATGCCTTAAGCTTGTAGACTGCTACAAAAAGTGTGACTTTCATCTCATTAAAACACATTTATTCCTGTTAATAAAAACCATTGAAGCTCAACGTTGTATAACCCATCCTCTGTGGAGAAAGAACTGCTCAAAAAAATCCTTAACATCCAATTTTGTACTGTCCAGCCATTTCTTCTGACTTATTTTTTCTGACATATTTTTTGCAGGCGTGCACTAATTTTAACAACAGCGGGGCGTGTGTCACCCAGTGCCCTCAGCCATTTGTGTACAACCCTACCTCCTTCCAGCTGGAGCCCAACCCCAAAGCCAAGTACACCTATGGAGCCTTCTGTGTCAAGAAATGCCCTCGTGAGTCTACGGAAGACCAACCATTGGCTACTGATACTCATAATAGTATTAATTAAGTGTTGTTGAAGAAGCATGTATTCACTATTAGACTGCAGACAATTATTGTGGAGCAAAGATAAGTGGCTGTTGTCCAAACAAATGGTGTATCTCAATTAGTTAAGTCACTACACCATCTGCTTCAAATTATGCCACTGAGAAAGCCAATCTTAAATCTTTCGTTCACTTTTAAGGAGGATCTGGGATTAACTGAGCATGAATTAAAGGTCAAGCAAAATCAACAGACTGCGTCTTCAGTATCCACTGATCATCAAATGAGAATGCATTAGATGTTGATATCCTGTTCTCTTGCCAAGCGATAAAATCATCACTTACTATTTCTTAGTATCATCGGAGTCCTTTTTGGGAACTTGCTACCTTATAATTTTATTGCAGCTTGTGAGGCCAATGTAATTTATTTCTATTGCCTTGTTTCTGGCAGATAACTTTGTGGTGGACCACAGCTCCTGTGTCAGAGCTTGCCCCAGCAACAAGATGGAAGTGGAGGAGAATCGGATCAAAATGTGCATCCCATGCACTGACATCTGTCCAAAAGGTGAATCATGTCAAACTTTCCCTGTCTATGATTCCTTAAATGGTCTTAAAATATTCATGTTTATATCTTTTACTATTTCTCTGGAGCTGTTCAGACCAGTGAATTTTGCTGTCTGGAGGATAAATGTGACATAAATGAAGGTCACACATTTGATCCCACCATCAGTCGGCATGTTAATTAACAGAAAATAGTCTCCTAATGAGAAATGGCTACCTGCTCAGTGATTACAAGTCGTTTGTTACAGGAGCGTTAGCTAAAAGCCTGATGTGGAATTAAACGGCATTAGCTCAATACAGAAGATTATCCTCTTCATCATATTGTTCTCACAAAGGTAACTGATCTGCCCTTTCTCTTCAGAGAGGAAGGCAATAATGTTTTTCTTCAGGCTCCGCGTGTCGGCTGTGGCATCCGCCGATTGGCTAATCCCCTGATTACATCGTCACGTCACAGGGACGGGTTAATGAGGGATAGCCCAAGGAACTGTGGGAAATGATAACAAATTAACATTTCAGATATGGAATTGGCTGGTATAAATCACTATCAAAAAGTGGTTACACCACTTAATGCCAGCCTTATTCATCATCCCTCCCTTTTCGCCTGTGTCAGAAACACTTGCCTCGCACTGGGCTGCAAGTGTAATTAATGCAGATGTAATGAATTCATTATGGAGAGGGAATGGATGTAGATTGGCCCACGCTTTCATCAAAAGAATTCAAATGCATGGAAAAGGGCCACGGCCTTGCCTGCGCACCAAAGGACTTTATTTTGATGAAAGAGAATGAAAAACATTGCAGGGGGAACGAAATGGCTTCTAATCGTTTCTCTGACGCTGCACAAGGACACCTTGGACATGCACCACACTTCTTCATACCAACATGGACGCTATCTGGAATGATGTGTGACTGTGTGTTTGTGTTGTCAGTGTGCGATGGCATCGGAACGGGCAGCCTCCAGGCGGATCAAACTGTGGATGCCAGCAATATAGATAAGTTTTTGAATTGCACTAAAATCAACGGCAACCTCATCTTTCTCATCACTGGCATTAAAGGGTAAGTTTTATAATTGAGATTTTTTATTTCTTCAGTTTCTTTCACTATTAAAAAAAATCTTCAGTTTCTGGCTGAAAAACTTTGTGAAAACTTGAAAAACTAAGTGCAACATATATTATAGAGACAATAATTAAAGAATCAAGAATCGTTTATCGTCACCATGTTTTGTCATGATGAAATTACTTTTGAGGCAGACACCGGCTTAAGATACACACAAATACCATGACACACATATACAGTTTGTTAGCTATTCTATGTCAGTTCAGAAAACCAAGGTAGTTGGAAATTTTCAATATTATTCAGTGAGTTGTTAGAACTCATACCTTTAAGTTGTAGGTTATTTCAACTGCTGACAGTTCTACCAACTTTTGCACATTTGCTATGAAATGAAGGAAACCAAGTTTTGCAGTTTGCTTTTGAGTTTCAGGCCTGTCAGATGATGTCCTAGTGGTTAGAAAGCAGGGCATTTGCTTCTTAGAGAGGTTGCAAAGGTTGCTGGTCCAAACTGTCCCTGAAACAAAAATTTTATTCAATTCAGTGTTGTTTATATAGCGGCAACTCACAACACAAGTCATCTCAAGCCACTCTACAAACTGAAATTCAATCAAATCAGACAGATTGCTCAAAAAGTTTCCTTTCTAAGGAAACTCAGCAGATTGCATGAAGTCTTCACAAACAGCATTCACGCCTTCTGAAAGAGAGTAGAGCCAAAGCGGACAGTCGTCTGCATTGTCAAAAAATTCAGGATCCTGAGTTACAAAAATATACAATTCAAAGTTTGACTAGCTCAAAAGAGAAACTTATGGTTAAGTTGAAGTACTAAACAGAAAATATTCCAGAAGTTTGTTGCCTTCTGTTCTTGCTTAAGGTTTTTACACAAAATGCATTTTTTTGTGGTTTTCGTGTTAATGCCGTTTGAATTTGATTTAAGACAAATTGGTTGAATACTAAGCAGAAGTTAAAATTAAATTGTTGTAAGTGTATTTCACAAATAAACTAAGTTCCACCTGATTAATTGATCATCAGAAAGTGCAACCACCTGCTTCAAAACTGGTAAGCTTATATTAACACAATGTCAAAAGGGAAAGATAATGGCAAAACATTTTAAGAAGGAATTAGTTCTGTGTATCAATAATTCTGCAGTGAGAAAGATTATTCTTAAATGCACAACATTTAAGGTAACTGGATTGTCACAGGAGTGGAAATCACAGCAAATTCAACCCCATTTCAGACCAACCAGTGTGCAGAGGAATTGTCACAAACCCTAGAGCTCCCTCTCAGACATTACTGACCTCAGTTAACATGTTGAATGTTAAAGTTCATGACAGTACATTTAGAAAATGGTTGAGCAGATATGACTTGCTCGAAGGGTTGAAGGAGAAAGCCTCTTCTGCCTAAAACAAAATATGGCAACACAATGTCAGTTAGCCAAAGTTGCATTTGAGTGAACATCAAGACTTCTGGAGCAGCGTCTTTTAAACAGAAGTGACAAAAATAAAGATTGAATTCAGTTAAATTATATACCGCAAATTCACAACGCATTTCATCTTAAGGCACTTTACAACGTCAATTCTATCAAATCATACAGACAAATTGGTTCAAAAGTTTTATGTCTAAGGAAACCCAGCAGATTGCATAGAGTCATTGACTTGAAGCATTCACTCCTCCTGGATGATCATGTAGGCACAGTAGCAACCCATCATACCAAATATGCATGTCGCAACAGTGGAGAGAAAAACTTCCCTTTAACAGGAAAAACCCTCCAGCCACGACCGGCTTCAAACATATATATATATATATATATATATATATATATATATATATATATATATATATATATATATATATATATATATATATATATATATATATATATATATATACACACTCACTGGCCACTTTATTAGGTACACCTGTCAAAATGCTCGTTAACACTTAATTTCTAAGCAGCCAATCACATGGCAACAACTCAGTGCATTTAGGCATGTACACATGGTCAAGAGAATCTCCTGCAGTTCAAACCGAGCATCAGTATGGGGAAGAAAGGTGATTTGAGTGACTTTGAACGTGGCATGATTGTTGGTGCCAGAAGGGCTGGTCTGAGTATTTCAGAAACTGCTAATCTACTGGGATTTTCACGCACAACCATCTCTAGGGTTTACAGAGAATGGTCCAAAAAGAAAAAACATCCAGTGAGCGGCAGTTCTGTGGGCGGAAATGCCTTGTTGATGCGAGAGGTCAGAGGAGAATGGCCAGACTGGTTCGAGCTGATAGAAGGGCAACAGTGACTCAAATAACCACCCGTTACAACCAAGGTGGGCAGAAGAGCATCTCTGAACGCACAGTACGTCGAACTTTGAGGCAGATGGGCTACAGCAGCAGAAGACCACATCGGGTGCCACTCCTTTCAGCTAAGAACAGGAAACTGAGGCTACAATTTGCACAAGCTCATCGAAATTGGACAATACAAGATTGGAAAAACGTTGCCTGGTCTGATGAGTCTCGATTTCTGCTGCGACAGTCGGATGGTAGGGTCAGAATTTGGCGTCTACAACATGAAAGCATGGATCCATCCTGCCTTGTATCAAAGGTTCAGGCTGGTGGTGGTGGTGTCATGGTGTGGGGAATATTTTCTTGGCACTCTTTGGGCCCCTTGGTACCAATTGAGCATCGTTGCAACGCTACAGCCTTCCTGAGTATTGTTGCTGACCATGTCCATCCCTTTACGACCACAATGTACCCAACTTCTGATGGCTACTTTCAGCAGGATAATGCGCCATGTCATAAAGCTGGAATCATCTCAGACTGGTTTCTTGAACATGACAATGAGTTTGCTGTACTCAAATGGCCTCCACAGTCACCAGATCTCAATCCAATAGAGCATCTTTGGGATGTGGTGGAACGGGAGATTCGCATCATGGATGTGCAGCCGACAAATCTGCGGCAACTGTGTGATACCATCATGTCAATATGGACCAAACTCCCTGAGGAATGCTTCCAGAACCTTGTTGAATCTATGCCACAAAGAATTGAGGCAGTTCTGAAGGCAAAAGGGGGTCCAACCCGTTACTAGCATGGGGTACCTAATAAAGTGGCCGGTGAGTGTATATATATATATATATATATATATATATCTTTCGCCTTACAGATCTATAAATGAGGTTCATGATTTATCAAACATAATACGTTTGAAGATAAGATGATCTTATTCAGCTTTTTTATGTTTGGACTCAAGTTCTCAGGTCTTGAGGGGTTAAATCAAGTCATTGTCTTGAGTTACGAAACTATAACCTCACTGCTTTGTTTTTCATCAGGGACATGTACCATGGCATTGGACCTTTGGACCCAGAGCGGCTAAATATTTTCCGCACAGTCAAGGAGATCACAGGTGAAATATTCTTATTGGTGTAAACTAAGGGAAGAAAGTAGTTTCCACAATTGCCTTTTGTTTACGGTATGTGTGTGTGCAAGCATTGCATAATGGTTAACAGACTGTGTGTGTGCATCTGCGGGGGTCTATGCATTAGCTATTAGAGCCCTAAAGGGATGAGAAAAATCTTGTGTACAAACCTCTTTTCGTCATATTAAACTGCAACTTGCAGTTGAGCCAAACAGCTAATGGAGTGAAACAGCATTTTCATTATGAAAACACCAGCAATAAAAAAGAGCAATGGCCACTCCATCCCCAGCCGTTCCCTGCTCTATCCAGTTAATCTCATTTCAATAGAAGATGATTTGATATAATCTGTCATTAAAGGGAAGTATAACCGGACAAATTGTGTGAATTATTAAATCTATTCTTTTAATTATTGCTGGCAGCCTTCTCTCTATGTTAAGAGCAATAAAACTGTGCAAGTTTGCACCCTTTTCTCCTTTCCATTTACCCTTTTTGTCATCCCCTTTTTAAACAAAAGTTAGATTTTTTTCAGTAAACATCTAAAAAATCCAAAAAGTCACAGTCAAGGTTGTATTACAAGCCAAATTTCTTCATTTTATGTGTTTTTAGGGTTCCTGAACATCCAGTCTTGGCCCGAAAATATGACGGATCTGAATGTTTTTTCCAACTTGGCGACCATCGGAGGCAGATCTCTTTACAGGTATGATTCAAAACAGCCTCTTGGACAAATAATATCCACAGGGTTCTTGCCAGCGCATTTCAGTGTAATGGATCGTTACACTGAAAGTTTTCAAAGTTACACTGAAATTAGACCGGTGCTAATTTTTTATGACCATAACGATCAGTACGACACAGAGCAGTGCAACACCGATGTTTGAGAGCAACATAGAAAAGTCGATAAAGTTCTTGAACGTGCATCAGCACAGCTATAAACCCCCCTCAGCACATTAGTTAACACAACTTTTATTAGCTTAACGAACAGCCACTTTCGAGCTGCACTGCGCAACGCTCCGCTTTGGGTGACCAACACACCCATGTTAGTTGAATTGTGAGAAATTATGAATAATGAGTTGCCATCAAAGATGCATTTTCCCTGTATTTAAGCCACTTTTAAAGGATTTTGTTTATTTTTCATGTTATTTAAAATAGGCAAGGCAAGGCAAATTTATTTATATAGCACAATTCAGTACAAAGACAATGCAAAGTGCTTTACATGATTAAAATATAGCAAAATAAAACAGAATAAAAGCAAGTAGGAATAAAATGTAGATAGAAAGAAAGAACAAAAAAGTGGTGATTCAGTTAACTAGAACAGTTGAAAGCAAGCTTAAACAAATGTGTTTTTAATATTGATTTAAAGGAACTCAGGCTTTCCGCACCTTTACAATTTTCTGGAAGTATGTTCTAGATAAGTGGAGCATAGGAACTAAATGCTGCTCCTCCTTGTTTAGTTCTGGTTCTAGGTATGCAGAGTAGGCTGGAGCCAGAAGACCTGAGTTGTCTGGATGGTTGATACACCGATAACAAGTCTGTAATGTATTTAGGTGCTAAGCCATTCAGGGATTTATAGACTAACAGAAGGATTTTAAAGTCTATTCTCTGAGATACAGGGAGCCAGTGTAAGGACTTTAGAACTGGGGCGATGTGCTCTACTTTCTTAGTCTTAGTGAGGATGCGGGCGGCAGCGTTCTGGATCAGCTGCAGCTGTCTTATCCACTTTTTAGGCAGACCTGTGAAAACACCGTTGCAGTAATCTATTCGACTAAAAATAAACACATTAATTTGTTTTTCCAGATCCTGCTGAGACATTAGTTCTTTAATCCTAGAAATGTTCTTCAGGTGATGGAAAGCCGACCTTGTAACTGTCTTTAGATGCTTTTGGAGGTTCAGGTCTGAGTCTATCACTACACCCGGATTTCGTTGTTGTTGTTTTTTATTATCTGAGCTAAAGGTAGCATGTAGACATTGAAAAGGAGGGGACCCAGGATGGACCCTTGGGGAACCCCACATGTGATTTTTGTTATTTCTGATGTAAAGTTACCTACTGATACAAAAAAGTCCTTTAAGTAGGATTTAAGCCAGTTGAAAGCTGTACCAGGGAGGCCGACCCAGTTCTCCAGGCGCTCTAACAGGATGGAGTGATCGACAGTATCAAATGCTGCACTGAGGTCCAATAGAACCAGCACGGTGGTTCTTCCACAGTCTGTATTTATATGGATGTCATTAAACACCTTGATAAGGGCAGTCTCTGTACTGTGGTGAGCCCGGAAACCTGACTGGAAAACGTCAAAGCAGCTGGTCGTTGTTAAGAAGGTGTTTAATTGTTGAAACACAGCTTTTTCAGTAATTTTACTGATAAAGGGGAGGTTTTAGATGGGCCTGTAGTTCTGGAGTAGTAGTTTCTCTAAATTGTTCTTTTTCAGCAGTGGTTTGATAATTGCTGTTTTTAGGGACTGGGGGAAAACACCTGACAGAAGGGACATGTTTATTATCTGAGTCAAATCAGACGCTATGACAGGAAAAACTTTCTTAAGGAAAACTGTGGGTCGAACATCAAGACAGCAGGAGGAGGAACTTAGCTGCTGAATGATCTCCTCTAAGCTTTTGGAGTTTATGTGGCTGAATTTGGACATTTTGTCAGGATAAGTCCTTGCTGAATAGGGCTTTGGTTCTAGAGCTGGTGTGGATGTACAAACTGATCCTCTAATTTTTATGATTTTCTCAGTAAATAAGTTAGCAAATTCATTGCAGGCCCTGGTGGAGTGGAGTTCGGAAGCCACGGACACAGGAGGATTTGTTAGCCTGTCAACTGTGGAAAATAAGACACGAGCATTATTAATGTTTTTGTTGATGATCTCTGAGAAGAAAGATTCTCTTGCATTTTTCAGTTGTAAGTTATATCTGTAAAGTCTCTCTTTATAGATGTCATAGTGAACCTGGAGTTTAGTCTTTCTCCACCTGCGTTCAGCTTTTCGACATTCCCTTTTTTCACCTCTAACTGCTGGAGCATTTCTCCAAGGAGATTTATTCTTCCCGGAAAGAACTTTCACTTTAACTGGAGCAATGCGGTCAATGATGCTTGAGACTTTAGACTGAAAATACAGAAATAATCAACCAAAAAAAATTTCTTTACTTTTTGTAGTAAGTCTAGTCATTACAATTCACACTCCTTAGATTTAACACATATTACATTTTTAACAACCACAAACCTCAAATGTTTTGATAGTTTTTCTTCAAAAGACCTAAAAAATATGCATAATTGTGAAATGGAACAAAGATGAAGCACGTTTTTTAGAATTTTAAGCAAAAAATAATAATTATCTGAAGATCATTAAACACATTTTGTTGAGTCCCATTTGTCTTTTAGAAAGAAATAGAATCCAGTGCAATTAAATTTTTCAATTGATTTTTATTTACACAACGCCAATTCTCAACACATGTCATCTCAAGGCACATTACAAAGTCAAATTCACTCAAATCATACAGATTGGTCAAAACGTTTCCGATCTAAGGAAACCCAGTATATTGCATCAAGTCTTGACAAGCAGCATTCACACCTCCTGAAAGGGCGTAGAGCCACAGTGGACAGTCATCTGCATTGTCGATGGCTTTGCTGCAATCCCTCATACTGAGCATGCATGAAGTGACAGTGAAGAGGAAAACTCCCCTTTAACGGGAAAGAAAAACCTCCAGCAGAACCAGGCTCAGTGGGATCGGTCATCTGCCTCAACTGACTGGGGGTTAAAGAAGACAGAGCAGAGATGCAAAAAGCATAGAAGGAATCCGTTTTATGTTATATGATCATTTGTCTCCCCTGGATGGTGTCACAGGTAACAGAACGCCAGACCAGGAGTATCTACTATAAAGAAAAAAAAAACAGAGAACAAAAAATTTAAAGTTGAAATAACAACAAACAATGCAAATTGGAGAGCAGTAGAATGACTCAGCAGAATGAGAAAAAATAGAGCCTGATGTCCTCCAGCAGCCTAAGCCTATAGCAGCATAACTATAGAGATAGCTCAGGGTAACATAAGGCACTCTAACTATAAGCTTTGTCAAAAAGGAAAGTTTTAAGATTAGTCTTAAAAGTAGACAGGGTGTCTGCCTCACGGACAAAATCTGGGAGTTGGTTCCACAGGAGAGGAGCCTGATAGCTAAAGGATCTGCCTCCCATTCTACTTTTAGAGACTCTAAAAGTGTGCTCTGTTTGGGACATATGGGGTAATCAGATCTCTGATATATGATGGAGCTTGATTATTAAGGGCTTTATACGTTAGAAGAGGAATTTTAAATTCTATTCTTGATTTAACAGGAAGCCAGTGAAGGGAAGCTAAAATTGGAGAAATATGATCCCTCTTATTGATTTTCATCAGAACTCTTGCTGCAGCATTTTGGATCAGCTAAAGGCTTTGAACTGCATTTTGTGGACTTCCTGACAGTAAAGAATTACAATAGTTCAGCCTTGAAGTAACAAATGCATGGACTAGTTTTTCAGCATCACCCCTGGACAGAATATCTCTACTTTTGGCAATATCCCAAAAGAAACTTTGGACACCTGTTTAATATGGGATTTAATTGACATGTCTTGGTCAAAAATAACACTAAGGATTTTTACTTTATTACCAGAGGCCAATTTAATGCCATCCAGATTAAGTGACTGATTAAGAAGTTTATATTTTTTGAACTCCAAAGATAACAACTTCTGTCTTGTCATTTAAAAGCAGAACATTTACAGTCATTCAGGTTTTGAAGTCATCAAGACATGCCTGTAGTTGAAGTAGTTGCTTGGATTCTTCAGGATTTATGAATAAATATAGCTGAGTGTCATCATCATAACAGTGAAAATTAATTTCATGCTGTCTGATAATTTTACCAATCAGAAGAATATATAGCAAAGAGAATTGGCCCAAGGACTGAACCCTGTGGTACTCCACAAGTGACCCTAGAGTTTCAACAGGTATGATTTAAACCAGCCTAATGCTTTCCCCGTAATCCCTAAAGTATGTTCAAGTCTTTCTTGGAGAATATTGTGATCAACTGTATTGAATGCAGCACTAAAGTACAGACACACATCCATTATCTGAGGCCATGATAATATCATTAGTGACCTTCACCAGAGCTGTTTCAGTGCTATGATGAGCTCTGAAGCCTGACTGAAACTCTTCAAATAGATCATTACTCTGTAAATGTTTACATACTTGATTAGCAAGTACTTCTCAAGAATTGTAGATAGGAAAATAAGATTAGATATAGGTCTGTAAATTATTAAGTCTTCTTGATCACAAAGGGTTTCTTAAGTAAAGGTTTAATAACAGCTACTTTAAAAGCCTTTGGTACATATCCATTTACTAAGGATATATTAATCATGTCTAAAATAGGACCACTGATCAAAGGGAATACTTCCTTAAATAACTTGGTTGGGATTGGGTCTAACATATAAATTGAAGTTTCAGATAAGGCTAAAATTTTACACGACTCAGAAAGCTCTACTGGGGTTAAGCAGTCCAAACACTGATCAGGTTCTAAAGATTCCTCCAACACTGTCCCACTTACTGAGGACGAGATAACCATGTGTTGAAGGATGCTAATAATTTTATTTTAACAGAATTAATTTTATTTATGAAATATCCCAAAAAGTCTTGCTGAGAGATGAGGGATTGAATGGATCAACAGAGCTATGACTCTGGGTAAGTTTGGCAACTGTACTAAAGAAAAACATAGGGTTATTTTTATTACCTTCAATTAATGATGAAAAATATGCTTTAACTCTGCGAAGGGTCTTTTTATACAACAGTGGAATATTTTTTTTCAGATTAGGTAGGATTCCTCTAAATGTGTAGAGCACCATTTTTTCTCCAATTTCCTAACGTTGTGCTTGAAATAATGCAGCTCTACATTAAACCAGGAAGCTAGTTTCCTGTGAATAATTACGTTCTTCACAGGAAGTGCAATGATCTTTCTTAAGGAGTTGCTTAATTAAACAAAAGTCTGATGTGTGAGACTTATTATCCATTAACACCACATCCCCACTGTGATAAACAATGGTAGCACCATCATGATGTGCCAATATTCTCCTTCAGCAAGGACAGGATAGAAAGAGGGATGGAGCCTAATGCAAGACAATCCTGAAAATAAACTTGTTAGAGGCTGCAAAAGATTTAAGACTGAGGATCACCTTCCAGCAGGATAACAACCATAAACCTACATCCAGACCTACAAAGAACTGGTTCAGATGTAAGTTTCTTCATGTGCTAGAATGGTCCAGTCAAAGTCCATACCTAAAACCAAGTGAGGCTCTTCAGCAAGACTTGAAAATCAATGTTGTCCTCCGTCCAACCTAACTGAGTTTGAGCTATTTTGCATATAAGAATGGCAGTGTAAACTGCGCAACACAATCAAAAGCCTGTACTCACTTTTCAGATTATTGTTCTTAAAATAACATCTGAAGATTTCAAAACTGTTGTCCTTGAACTTTATAAAGACATGCTACTTTGTGTTGCTTGATCAACTTAAATCCTGCCACATGCTGGGCTATGTTTGTAACAAGCCACAGTGTGTCAATGCGAATACTTTTGCAAGGCACTAGATGCATATGATGTGTCTTGAATGAGTCGATGACAGACTCTGCATGTAACAAACCCAAGTGATAATCCTGGCAGAGGAGGTCTAGTCTTGTTTTCCAAGTGGTAGTATTATGTATATCCAAAGCTTTTTCTCCTCAGAGCTACTTCTTTAATCTTGTGTTTTTCTTCAACATTGTTGTTTTCTGTGTTCCAATATTCTGCTGTGCTTGCTACCTTCTAAACCCTTATCTGGTTAAGTTTTCCTTTCAAATGTTCTCTCCTCTTGCAGCGGGAGTGATATTTCACTGCTGATCCTGAAGCAGCGCTGGATCTCCTCTCTTCACTTCCAGTCTCTAAATGAGATCAGTGCCGGAAATGTCTACATCCTGAACAACACCCGCCTCTGCTTCTACAACACCGTCAATTGGACGTCACTTTTCAGGACCTCAAACCAAAAAGTCCTAATACGCAACAACCGAGACCCGAAGGAATGCAGTAAGTAGCCGGGGTTATTACATCTGTAAGTTCTCAATGTTTGCAAAGTGTTGCAAGAGATACAACAGCTAAATGGGCACATTTAAAATATGTAATATTTAGTCTGGGATCTAAACTACTCTCAAAATTGCAAAACTAGACAAAGTACCTAAGCAATACCCCGAGAGCCAAAAATACATTGACTATTATCACTGCTATAAAATCAGTCAGTTAAAATGTTTATCTGAGATAAGTAAAAAGACTGCCAGTTTGTTTCCGCAATATTCAGATTGAAGTACAGAAAATGTCCTATTATGCCAAAAGAAACTAAATTATGTTAGGCTTCCAACTGGAGATATGCGATCACACCCCCAGATTTCATGTTTTCTCATTTGTGCTAAGAGATTGAAGGACGTTGCGCTCCATTTTTAGAAGGAAATATCCCTGTTAAGTAATCAAAGATAAACCCATAACCTTGTCATTGGGTATAAGAAGGAAAGATTAGTATGAGGCGCAGGGATATAAACAGCTCATAATAAATTGTAAATTGTTTCAATTCATTCAATTTAAAGTGGTTTTCAATATAATTTTGCAAATGAAAATCCCAGGGCAGTTTAGAAAAAAAGTGCAAGCATTAAAACCAGATTTTTTTTTTTTTGCATAATTTCGTCTGACTACAGTTTTAGACATACGTGCACAGGGTGCTGCGGCAGGACAAAAGTATACTTAGCAGTGCAAAGTGCTTTTCATAAAATGCCATCACCTGCATCCTCTAATGGACCCAATCAGGTCACAGAAATACTGTTTCCTTTTCCACAGTTAGGCAAAAACCGATGGTGAATGTATATTTAAAGGGAAAGTTAAGCCCCCAATTCAGTTAGGAGAACCATTGCACATTGTTGCAGAATGACTGGGAAAAAAACCCTCTGCTAGTAGAAAGAAGGCAGTTGTGTCATGCTTGGCTTTACACTGAAATTAGGTTTGCCAAATTAACACTGTTACAAATTTTGATGAGTCATGGGGTCATGAAGACTATGAGGTGGTATTAATCTGTTGTAAACATAGACTGCACTGCACTAAGCAAGAGAAACTTAACAATCGTATAAAGCCGTACGACAATTTTTTTTTTTTTTACTATTAGAGTGTTTTTAATTGTTTGACACATAACGCCAACTAATATTCTGCATGGTATTAACAATGTAATAACATACATTACAAAAATATTAGCTGATAAGAAAATGGGGAAACATAATTGTCTAAGCACAGAGCCAAACGGAACTGCTTCCCTCTTGTTGACATAAATAGGATATTTTTATTTAAACTAGTGAACAAATGTTTTCAAGACCTTTTTTAAATGTACGTCACATGGAGTTAGGATTTAACTGGTTAAGCAGGATCAAGAGCAAGTGTCTTGCTTGAAGGTCTAATTAAGGTCTAATTAAACCAATTTTAACGGCCAATAACAATACATCAATCAGTTCTAGAATGAAGATGTTTATTAGGACATATGTCCTTAATGTACTTTTAAATTGTAACTTTAAGTGAAAGTTGTTGGGGCAGTGAGCCATGTATTTTCTCTTGAATGACAACAACCACACTTATGAATATATTGGCAATATGCCGGGTGTATAAGAACTTGTCTTTGTCAGCCTGGTTACATTCAATTAGTTCTGACAGATGACAATTAGAAAGTTCATGATGTTATTATTAACAGTTATTAGTTACTGTCTTCTGAATCGGAATGAATGGAGCTATATTTTGTGACATTCGCAGTTAGTCAATAAACCAAGCCTCTTCTGAACACAAATCCCCTCATTTTCAGAGGTGGAACATTGTCCAGAGATTCCCCATACCAGAGTCAACATTAAACCATTTTTCTTTGGGAGCAAAGCCGAAGGCACCTGATCATTGCTTCCTTCATTATACCTGAAGAAAATTGGTTCTTTAAATTTGGTTAAAGCATTCTCTGATAAACACCTACTATAATGAATTTTCGTCTCAGAAGCTCTGCAGCCAATTAACGGTAATTCAAAGGTTATTAAAGTGGTTAGATAAGAGGGGGTCATGAGACAACTGTTTGTTTTCCAGTCTCTGTATCAATATATACTATGGGTATGAGGAAAAAAAGAGTGAAGGTCAATGCTTTGAGGAAAGATAATTTCTAAATTACTGATCATGTGGTAGTTTATTTTCAATATTTAAATTACCATTTAAATAGCTCTCATCTTTACTCAGCCCTGAATAGGATGAGAGAAAAATTAGAAAGTAAAGATAATAACTGACTGAACTTTAAATAATCTAACCGCTGGTATAGATGTGTGGAAGAGCTAAAGAATATCCATAAAGTGTTATAGAGACATACGGACCCCAATATGTCTCTTTTTTGTTTCAGTTTACTAACAGTGAAGCTTGGACATTTGTTTTTACCTCCCTTACCATCCTCCTCACTGTGTCTGGAGACAAGACAATCCCGGGTCCCATCCAGCCTTCTCTGTTACAGTTGCACATGTTCTAAATCTTTAATTATTGCTGTGACTGTAGATATGGCCAGGCCTAGGTGAATAGGTAGTTGTAGTCATTTCCTGATTCATTAAAATCAGCACACATCTACCTCATGTGGATTTTGAAGAGAGGCTAGGACATGTAGGCCCCTGGGTCACATTATGTTGGTAGAAATGGAAACATGTACAGCACTAATTAAATGTTCTGACTAACTTCAAAACCTTTTAGTATAAATCTATGAAAGGATTCAGTTTGATTTATTTTTGAACCACATTTTAAGGTAGCAATGATTTTGATTATGTTTTATTTATTTTTTTAAGATTGTTTGAGCACAGACAGGAAAGGAGAGCGGAGAGAGAAAATGAATGCAGGAGATTGTTCCTGCCTACAGACATCAGCATATCCAACAATTTGTTGAAAGAAACTTATAACATGAGTTACGGCAACATTTAATTTCCCTTTGGGATCAATAAAGTATTTTTTCAACTGAATTGAATTCAATACAGCAAATGACCCAAGATCCTGACTATAGCCTCTGCACAGTGTCCACCTACTCCATCAACTATGCCACCAGGCGCTCCAATTCTCATTATTATAAATGTTTCTAAAATTAGGAAATTTTTCCTTCATCACGATTGGACTTTTTAAAAATATTTTTAAATGTAATTTTAAAATGGTGGTAAACTTTGGTCTCTCATCAACCAGCACAAAGAGGAAAGATTATTTTTTTCATGTGGAGTGCCTACGATGATAAAAGATTACTAAATTATACTTTTTTACATATGTCGACTAGGTGGACACTTTTTTTGTAATAGAAAAAGAAAAACAAATCATGTTCTTCAACGACTTTTTGTTGAAAGTCCTCCAATATGTTGGTCACCAAGACACAAACAGCAAGTCCAAGCTGATTCCACAAGTGTTCATTGTGGTTTAGCTGAAAACTGCAGGTAGGCTATTTCATCTGATCCAGTCCCAAATTTTGGAGGTAGTGCCTGATAAACCCCGCTCTGTAGGAGCACGGGTTGAAAAACCGAACAGCTCCTATGAAGCCGAATTTTAAACTTTTGTCAAATCCTAGCAAACAAATAGGAACTGAAATGCCCGTGTTCATGGCAACATTATCTATTTTGTCTCTTACTACTTGGCTGTGAAATCATGCAGTCAGCTTGAATGTGACATTCAAGCCCTGAGGTAGGCCTCTATTTTCTCATTCTTAACAACCTTTAATACTGTATACATTTTCTAGTAGACTTCAAGGTTCCTGCACAGTTTAAATGCAAGTTCTTTGATTTTAGCATTTTCTTCCCTAGATAAGCAGGGGTTTATGAAATAAATTAACCATTTGGGGTTCCTTTTGGGTTTGGATGCTTTTACGTTTGGCTTCATGAACTGGGTTAGGTTTAGATGCAAAACAAAGCATTTTGAAATTATTATTTCTGCTGTACATTCAGACTTGATTTAAGATTTACCAGGTGCCTAAAAACAACACACATACACAAGAAAAAAATAAAAATCAGAAGAGTCTCTGGGGCTGAAATGCCAAAATCCAGCTTTAACAGTGTTGTTTCATGATTTGTGAGAAGGAAAATAGATGAAGAAACCCATCTCTCATATGTCCATGACACCATGAAAAAACATGGAAATCTGGAAAATCTATAGAAACATATGCAATATTGAAATTTGTAGAAATCTTGGCTCCCTGCATCGAAGTTAATCTCGATGCCGATTTACTGCACTCAAGATCTTTAACCAGTTAATGAGCCCAGCGTCTCTGTGTTAGGGTTTGATCGATTAGAGCTAATACAGGCACTCTTTATTAGGTTCAGCCCCGCTGTCAATCAGTGACCGCTCTGCTGTTGACAGAGGTTCTGGCCCCCCTCCAGGCGGCACCTGGGGATTTCTTATGTCACTCACCGGATGGAGGGAACAGTGAACAGCATCGATTGCCATGGTTTGACAGGGAAGAGGAAAAGGGGGCCAAAGTTTCTGGTTGGGGTGCTCTCCAATGGCAGAGGTGTTGAGAATACCAATAGCTCCATCGGTGAACCCAAAGCACACACTATTAAGCAGGAAATCCTGCACACTAAGCGGATAAAGTGATTGATGTTCATGTCTTTTCTCACCGTAGCTCAGCAGCGGATGGTATGTGATCGCATGTGTTCGGACGACGGCTGCTGGGGTCCGGGGCCTGACCAGTGCCTCTCCTGCCGGTACTTTAAACGGGGCCGCACCTGCGTCCAGTCTTGCAACCTCTTTGACAGGTGAGCAGTCTGATCACAGATACAACTTCCCAATGACTCAGGAATTCAAATCTGTAGACTTTAAATGGCCTCTTTATGAACACCAGACCATCATGATTTCATGAAACCACGTTGATTTCTCCCCCTGTGCGACAAGCTGAGAAAATAAAATCAACTGAAGCTACTTTAACACACGAGAATGTAGTCAAAACATCCTCAAGGGCTCTGGAGGAGGATTGTTTAATTGCAGATGGGTGTGAATGTAATGAGATGAGCCAATAAGGAATTTCACAGTTTGAACCGTCAAAGGAACATTTGGCTGGATGTTTCCTCCAACCACCAATATCAATTTAAATACTGTATATTGTTGAAGGATTAGATTAAAAATGACCCATTTTGACTGACAGATATAAATGTTTACTGCTCTGAGTTGAAGGCTGTCAGAAGTGTATCACAAAAGGCCCTCTGAAGTCCTGCTTAGTGCAAATAATTTCATTCAAGCGTTTTATACCTGTTACTTCTTTAAGTGACAGACAGACATTTGGCTTTTTTATTGTGCTTACATTCTTCAGATCATCAAATGACCATTGATAACAAAGACAACATTGAGTTACTGCAATATGGAGTTTTCAAATAATTTTATTCGTTAGGGAAAAAAGTTATCCAAAGCTACCTGGCTGGCCCTATATGTAAAGGTTCCATAAACCTAATTGGATGTGTCACCCCTAACGGCAACAGCTGACAATAAAAGTTTTAAGTAACTGGCAGAATGGAATTTTTGAATACGGTTTTTAAAATAGTTGTTTGACTTTCAGTAAATAAAATCATTTTCAGAGTATAAGGTCACACCACAGATTCTGAAACAAATTTAAGTCTTGAGTATGACTATGCCACTTCACACACTCTTTCTTTTTCCTGAGCCATTCAGAGGCAGAACTGCTTGTGTGCTCTGGATCTTTGTCCCGGCGCATAACTCTATCTCACTTGACGATATCCTCCTTGAGGATGTTCAGAGGATAGCAGAATCCATCGCTCCATCATCTAGGGCAGGTTTACTTTTCCCCCATATGGGCAGGTTGGTTTTAAATGTTCTTCTATTTTTTTCTGATCTAAAACATTTAAGATTCTGAATCAGAACCAGCTATATTTGAGAAGTTTACGCACACAAACAAGGAATGTATAAAACTGGCAACAAACACCTCTTCACTAACTACAGGCCTGTTTCTCTTCTCCCACAATTTTCTAAAATCCTGGAAAAACTCTTTAAGAAAAGACTGGAACAATTCATAGAAAAACATTCGCTACTTATCAGCAGTCAATATGGATTCAGAGCAAACCGGTCAACATCGCTGGCCGTAACTGACTTAATAGAAGAAATAACCAACGCAATAGATAGTAAGAAACTGGCAGTAGGGATATTTATAGATTTAAAGAAAGCTTTTGATACAATAAATCATGAAATCCTACTTAAAAAATTAGAACGCTATGGAATTAGGGGAGTAGTTTCTGACTGGATGAGGAGTTATTTAAAGAGCCGGAAACAATTTGTGAAATTGGGAGATGTGGAATCTGATTGGCAGGAGACTGTCTGTGGAGTACCACAAGGATCAGTATTGGGACCAATTTTATTTAATCTTTATATAAATGATATCAGTAAAGTGTCCAATGTATTAAAATTTATCTTATTCGCTGATGACACAAATATTCTAGCCTCAGGAGATAATTTAGAGCATCTTCTCTCAACAGTCACTTCAGAGATTAGTAAGTTAAAGATATGGTTTGACCATAACAAATTATCCCTAAATTTGGACAAGACGAAATTCATGGTCTTTGGGAACTGTTATAAAAATATTGAAATTCAAGTTCAAATAGAGGACGTAACTCTAGAAAGGGTTTTTGCTAATAAGTTCCTCGGTTTAATAATAGATGACAAAATCAGTTGGAAACCTCATATTCAACATTTACAGAGTAAACTCAGTAGAAGTATATCCATATTGGCCAGAGCTAGACATGTATTGAATGCTAAATCACTTCATACTCTATATAACTCTCTGATTTTACCATATTTATCATATTGCTGTGAAGTGTGGGGAGTTAATTACAAGAGCTCTTTACATCCGGTAACCGTCCTACAGAAACGAGCCATTAGAATCATCCATAATGTCGGTTATTATGAGCATACAAACCCGCTCTTCATAATATCCAGAATTCTCAAATTTGACGACCTTGTAGAATTTAAAATGGCTCAATTTATGTTCAAGGTATCAAAAAAGTTGTTACCTGAGCACATACAGAGCACGTTTTCTGAAAGAGAAGGGGGGTATAACTTAAGGGGTCACTCAATCTTCAAGATCCGCAATTTTAGAACAACAAGGAAAAGCTTCTGTATTTCAATTAAAGGTGTAAAGTTATGGAATAAGTTACATGAAGATTTAAAACAAAGCAATAGTTTAACACAATTCAAAAGAAAGTACAAAGAGGTAATTTTCAATAGATATACACATGGGGACAGAAAGCAATAAGGTGTGTATTGAAGATAATAACTTGGTGTAAGGGTTTAGAAAGATAAACCAGCATAAAATGGGAAAATGTATAGGTAAATATTATTAACTGTTACTTCTAACTGCCACTTTGATTTTTTTTTTTTTTTTAATGACAGTAGGACTCTAAAGTCTCAAGTGTTTAGGGGTAGGAGTTTATAAGTTCTCACTTCTTCCTACCCCATTTTGAGCATGATATGTTAACTGAAACAAAAATCTGTATTTTCTCTTCTTTCTTTTGCACTTCTTGTTACTGTGCACTATTTTATTTTTATATTTGTATTATGTTCATGTTCGAATAAAATTTCATTTCATTTCATTTCACATCGGTTACTTTGCTTTTAATAGATATATTTTAAATATGGATATATAAGATGGCTATATAAATGAATTTTTTTTGTAAATATGTGTATTTAAAAAGGGGAAAGACATGGTTGGATATGTGCAAAGAGGCATGGTATTGATCTTGGTACTTGGGCTGTTTAGTGTTCATCAGAGTGACAGCCTAGGGGAAGAAACTGTTAAGTGTAACAAAAAAAAAAGCTAAATCAATGGAAATCTGTAAGGAGGAAAATACTTCTTTACACCTGCGTACAAGACAGTGATTAAGTTACTTTGCAGCATTTTGCCCATTGAGTCGTGTCCAAATTCCTCAATCGTGTTTTATGACGTCACTTGGGAAGAAAACCTTTTCTAGATGCTCCTCTTGAATGGATCGTGAATGAATGAGGAAACATTTTGAATCAGATGTTGTAAAAACATCCGTCTAAAATAAAGCTGCCCCAGAAGTGCTTGCGGAGAGATGAATCACCTTTTTTCACAGAGAAAGTGGTGATGTGAGGCTTGTGTTTTCCCCTTGAGAGTGCGTGTATGTGCGGTAAGAGAGGGTTTTTGAGAGCATGCAACCCTCGGTCATGTTGACTTGTTGCTGGTCCTTTCCGGTGCCGTTTGTGGGAGGGAGGCTTTGAAGTTGCCGGGGAAAAACAGCTCACAGCAAGGCTTTGAAGAAGGCGAGGGAGAGGCTCGTGGCAGGGAGCTTCTGAAGCACGCCTGTTTCCTTTACTGTAAATACACTGAGCACATGCTACTGTCAGGAATATTGAGAATATCCACATGTTGCTGTTGTGTCACTGGCCTGAATTGTAAAAACACGTGGTCATTGAAAAAGAAATGATCAAATGGGGAGCAAAGATCATTTTTATGTGCATCATCCAGTTTACACAAGGATGAAAACATGCGTGGCTTTGTGCTGAAGGCCACAAGCAGGTACAGCTCAAGAAAATTATATAAAATATTTTTGTTACACATTTCAAAAACTGAAACTCGTATATTAACATTATATAAGCATGGAGTGAAATATGTCAAGCCTTTATTTTTTACAATTTTAATAATTATGGCATAGTAAGAGACAACCCAAAAGGTTGTTTCTTGGAAAATTTGAATTATTGAGGAAAAGTAAAATATCGGAAACTCCTGGAGTCACAGCCCAAAAAAGTTAATCATCAGCAAAGGTTTCCTCAGCCTCTAAATTGTTTCTCAGTCTGGGCCAGTAGTCAACACAGTCATGGAGAAGACTGCTGCCAGAGATGTCCAGAAGACAGTCATCAAACCCTCCACAGGGCGAGTAAGCTAAAAAGGTCATTACTAAAAAAGCTGGTGGTTCACAGAGCAGTCAAAGTATATTCATAAAACATTTAGTGAAAAGAAAAGGTTGGGTAGGAAAAGCTGCACCAATACCCAGTAGCATTAATAGTTTTGAGAGTACTGTTCATAAAAATTAATTCAAGAACTTGTGGTACACAAGACACAAGTTATCCATACAAATAGTCTACCAGCGTCTAACCCAGAAGTGCTGCGCAGTGGTCCAAAGTCCTCTCTTTACAAGGAAGGAAATTCTACATTTAATTTGGAAATCTATGTCACAGAGTCTGGAAGAAGAGTGGAGAGGTAATTAATTAATGTTCCTTAAAGTCCAGTGTGAAGTTTCCACAGTCAGTCATGATGTGGGGTGCCATGCCATCTTCTGGAGTTTGTCCACTTGGTTTTCTGAACTCTACAGTCAATGCAGCCACTTGCCAGGGGATTTTAAAACACTTCATGCTTCCTTCTGCTGATAAGCCAGCAGGACATGGCACCTGCCTACACTGCTAAAAATATCAAAAGCTGGTTCAGTTAACGTGTTGTCACTGTGCTTGATTGCCCATCAAACTGATCTGAACCCAGAGGATCCATGGAGTATTATGAAGAGGAAGATGAGATACATCTTAGCTAATAATGCAGATGACCTGAAACCTACTATCAAAGCAACCTGGGCTTCCATTACACCCCAGCAGTGCCACAGGCTGATGGTGTCTATGTCAGACCCCACAGATGTGGTAATTCATGCAAAAAGAGCCCCAATCAAATATTGAGTGCATAGAAATTAACACTTTTAACAAGTCAGATATATCTGTTTAAAATTTATAATAATACTAAAATTTTCTGAGAACTTGAATTTGTTTTTTTTTTTCATTATTTGTAAGCCATAATCATAAAAATTACCAGAAATAAAGGCTTGAAACAAATCATGGTGTGTGTAAAGAATCTGTAAAATATATGATTTTTACTTTTTGAAATGATAGTCATAATGACTGTTCGCTGACTGAACCATAGCAAAATAAATTACTTAAAAATAAAAAACTCAAAAATAAAAAACGATTGTAAAAAGGCTAATGTGCCGTCACATTTGTACAAATATTGTATCATCTGCATAAATATATATCCAGACTTTGAAGCCACTTAAAGCCAAAATTTTGTTATTCAACTATGTTACCAGTTTTTATCTTAAACTTGCCATCTTTTAATAGGCATTTCTTGGATTTAGTTAACATATTTTGGGTTATACTTAGTTCACTTCAGATTGATATAATATCTTACTTTTTTCTGAGGCTGTAGATGTCTATATCTCTAAAGAATTTAGTGCTAGCTCATTAAAAACGTTTTCAGGTTGGTGATTTTAAATCTTAAGATTCCTCAGCTCGCTCTTGTTCTGTGTATCCATTCTTAATGAGCAAAGGCGCTAATTCCCTTTAGTTTATAAGTCTGTTGAATAAAACAAAGGGAGAGCAAAGGCATGTGAGAGGGGAAAATAAAAAGATTTGAGATGATGTCCGCTGGGGTTTAGAGAAGGAGGGAGGAACTGGGTAAAGGGAGGCGCTGAAAGTGGTTAATTAAAAAAGTTGCTCTGCTGGGTTGACCATGCTTTGGCTCGCTGGATGTTTTGAGGTCTGAATGGTTGGAGACACAGCCCTGCTTAAATTCCTGCTAAAGCAGGGATAATCCTCCATCAGGTTTTACCCCAATGGGGCCTTGGCGCACACTTTCAGCCGTGAAGAGGGCCAATCAGGAGGAACGGCTTTGACGGAATAGAAATGACCCTGGAGAGCACGGCCACAGTGGTCTTTGTCTCTCACCCATTCTCCTTTATGTATTTTTCCCCATTCAGCCAACAAAAAAGATATCTGTCCGGTGTCGGGGCTTCTTTTAAATTATTCCCCTGGACAGAGGCTCTTGGAGACAAAACTAATTTATTTTGGAATAAGGGAAAGAAAGACAAAAGAGAAGTGCATTGACAGTCCCTTTTGAGTTCTTTGTAAACATTTGTAGTAATGGCACTATCTGTACATGTTGTATCTTTGAATGTTTTAAACAAACTGCCCCGATTAAAATGAACCAGTGAGAATGAATGAAAGAAAAGACAGCCTGACATAAAAGCTCAGCAAAAAAGAACACTGGGATTTTCTCTTCTCTTTAATCATCCTTTAATGTGATCCGGCTGAACCTGGGAGTGTCAGAATGTTTTTTTTTTCTTTTATGTAGCTTTTACAGGAACTAAGTCAAAAAGATTTTCGTCTTAGATTTGCCACATGAAAATGCATAAAACCAAAATGCCTGCAGGAGATGTGAGATTCTCACTGTCGAATTGTATAAAACCAGCCCATGAGACAGAATCTGTTGAGTCTTTATTCCTCCCCCCAAACTGCAAGCTAATAAAAACAAACTACACGGACACACAGTCGTTCTCATTATCCCATCACTCGCCGAAGAGGGTTCGCTTGGAACTGGGTGAAACCTCCTCTGAGGGTGTCTGTCCTCTGCGTCAGCCGATCAATCCCTCTGATGTAAAAAGCGGTTTTGATCGCCAGCATTTGCTATTGACAGCAGGCATCCTCCATCCGCCGGAGACGCCTCACATCAAACAGGATGATAATTCGCTGATTCGGGCCATGAGAAAAATAGACCGAAATATATAGATTAGATGCCAGTACACACTCAGAAAACAGCCATAGACACACAGAAGGGTTGAACACTATGGCCTGAGGCAATACAGAGCTCCTGCCACTGTAATTGCAGTCTATGTACCCAATATTGAGCTCTATTGTTTACTGTCTTCTCCTTTAGATGTCTAAGCAAGAAAACAAAACCAACTATATTGCTTTAACTGGCTGAACAAAGGGTCTGGAACATCTGCTACAATCTGCAGAAACAGTACCCATCCTTTCATTACACAATAAAAAAGATTTTTTTTCTCTTTTTTACTTTAGTACTTCTTTTTCAAACCTCGTTATCATGTTCTAATACACTCGCTTTGTTGATTCCCTTTTACTCTCTCCAAAGCATATTTCTTTATCTACGATTCCCATTATGTTGCTCATGATTATAAAAAGGAGCTTTTTATTCATCAATCTTGTCTTTATGCATGTTGATTAAAATGCGCTTCAGGCTGACCAAATTGTTGCAAGTAGAACTGTCTAAGAAAGAGCAGTCAGTGAATGTCTACAGATCTGCTGTTCCACTGTACACACCAGGCTTATACTTGTGTAGAATTCTACATATATCTCACTGTAGCATTCTCATAATCAATATTTTAGTGTGCATACACTCAGATCTATAATCCATGCATCTCTATTTGGATCTTCATGTCTTCCGTCAGGGAAACGCGTGAATATGCCAATGGATCCATGTGCCTAGAATGTGACAGCCAATGTGAGAAGATGGATGGAAACAGCCTAACATGTCTTGGCCCGGTAAGAACTTCCTGGTCGAACTAAACTTGCTTTTCCTTCTAACATATTTGATGAATGCAAAAAAAGGCTCCTCTCGTTTGTCTGTGCAAGATAGTCTCATATCTTCAATGTGCTGAAGTGAACTTATTTAGTTGGAGCCTATATGTTTTGTGCTTTGGATTTGAGTAGATATAGGTGCTGTTTGCAAAGGTGAATGGAAGGTAATGGGGGAAATGATAAACTACCACTCCTGTTGAGTGCTAGTAAACACAGATACACATTCAAAACAAGAACCAAAAAAGATTGTTCTAACCTTCACCTAAAGGTACTTAAATGCAGCGTAGTTCTTTGAATTGTTCTAAAAGTCTTGCACACGAACATCATATATTACTGAACATTACAATGCTCACATCATTAGGAAATAAGGCCATGCAAGGTTGCAGCTGCACCATTTGCATTTCTATACGCCAATTATATTCAAATCTGTCTGACACCCTCAGAGCATTCTAAAACAAACCTTAAGAGTTGTTAGATTTTATACTGTAGCTCCAGTTTGTTCAAGTGCAGAATTGTTGGACATTGTGAAACCATTTTCAGTTTAGGTGTCCACTTATTGCCGTTGCAATTACAAATCCACTCTAGACTTTTTAACTTGCAATGATTTAATACCTCTGACAGTACAATAACAAAGGTTGCATTAGTTTTGGACTTTGCTTACACAAATTTTTCTGTTTTTAAGAATATAAAAGTTGACAAGACATAGAAAGAACGTTTTTCCGCTTTTACTTTTGGTATTTAATAATTGTTGACTAACCATTAGCTAATAATTATTGAAGGGAGTTGTTATTAACTGTGGCCTAACTAGCTCTATAGTGAATAACTGGTTTATTTTTGGTAACTTCTAATTTCTAGAGAGGGTGTGTCTAAAGGTAAATTGGCAAGACAATCCTACTCATTCTAGGATTGCTGACATTGAATCTGTTCGAGAAAAGGAGGGACATTCAGCAGAACTTTCCAAACTGATTGAGCGAGCTGACACCTAACGCCCACCTATCAATGTTTGGTATAGGCAATGTTTTCCATTCAAAGATGCACAAACCGCTACTTGCTCTTCTTCTTTCAAAGATCAAATTGTGATAGCAGTACCTACGCATGTTTCCTCCTGCACTGCCATGCTTATTTTGGTGTCTTTTATTTTGTTTGTTACGTCAAAATATTGCATGTTTATTGTCCAACCAACTAAAAATCTAAAATTTTCGCAGTTTTTTTCTCTTTGCATTTCTTTGGGCTGCAAACATTTTAAACTCTACTATTTTGGTCCAAGGTTCATTGTGTGTTGATGATATCAAGCATTAACCAAATGGTTATTTTTAGGTGACCATTAAGCAATTACTTAAGGAGTTAATCATTTGTTTGTCAGCTATTAGCTGATGACTTCTACACAAAACCAATGGTTAACTATTGACTAATTGTTCACTGCTTGATAAAGTAATTAATTGGTTCAATGTTGGTAACCATTAGCGGATGGTTTGTAACCATTAGCTTGTGACTTCCAAACTGACCCATAGGGTAACTGTTGACTTTGTTTTGGCTAATGGGATATAGATTGAGCTATTGTTTAAACACTGTCTAAATTTCAGCTAACCGCTTCTAGACTGCCTCTCATTTTAACTAACGAGAATTAGGTTGTGCCACTTAATGACATTTACGTTTTACTTAAGTACTTCTAAACTGAGCCACAAGACGTTTTGCGTCACTTTAGTTGACAGCATCAACACTAAAACATTAAGTAACTATTTTATAACTTTTATCTAATGGCTTCTAGGCCGAGCTATCTATCCATCCATCCATGGACCGCGGAACGCATTTAAAATTGGTCGGGCCCATCAGGAAATACTCCTAATACCACTACCCATCACATACGCACACGCCCGCATACACATAAAACACCAGCATCCCCTTGATCACGCAACTGATTTGTGTCACATAAGACAAGCCAATCCATTTTTAGGCACCAGAAAGTATTGCTTTCTCATAGGCTGTGGTCCCTGAGCATGATAAATGTGTCTACCATGTTATAATTAAAATCGGCACCAAATTTTTATTGAACTTTTTTTCTGACGTTCCAGCACACATGCCCCGGATTTATTTCCACTTACAATCATTAAATTACAGCTAACAATATTTACAGAATAAAAATACATTAAAATAAAAGTCAAACTCACCCCTGCTCTAAATATTCCAGAAAAATGTGTCTCCGTCTGTCATTATGCTGGATGAATTCCTATCCTCAAAGCATCCACTGTGGTCAAAAGATCCCTGCGTGTGTGGGCGCACATCATGCTATTTAGTCTTTTCTGGGTCATTGTTGATCTCAGATAGGTCTTGATACGACGGAGGGACGAGAAACACCTCTCAGCACTTGCAGTGGACACAGCTAACTAAGCTAACTAAGCTAACGAAGCAAACAAAGTAGTGGCGGTCATAAGCAGCGCAGAGGTGGCTTGCAATTGTGTGGGAAAACTTTTGTTTACATCACATGACACAAGCCATAGACTACTGTGCATTTGAAAAAATTGCTATTGAATAATTTTATTTTATTTATATATATTGTTTTACATGTTTGATCATCAAAAGTAGGTAGGGCCGCGGCCCTACCGGCCCTACCGGTTCCGCGATCCGTGCATCCATCCATCCATCCATCCATCCATCCATCCATCCATCCATCCATCCATCCATCCATCCATCCATCTTCTTCCTCTTATCCTGGGTCGGGTCATGGGGGTAGCAGCTTCAGTAGGGAGGCCCAGATGTCTCTCTCGCCGCACCAATCCGCCGCTCCATCTTCCACTCATTCGTGAACAAGACCCCAAAATACTTAAACTCCTCCACTAGGGGAGGACCATGGTCTCGGATTTGGAGGCACTGGTCCTCATCCCGACCGCTTCACACTCAGCTGTGAACCGCTCCAGCGATAGCTGTAGATCGCGTCCTGATAAAGACAATAGAACCACGTCATCTGCGAATAGCAGAGACGCAATCCTAAGCTCCAACTCCGGAAACGAGACCGATCTAGACCAAGCCATTGAATATATTAAAATAGACTAGGGTGAAATGGTGACATTTTATCTTCATATCATTTCCTTAGGAAATATATTTTGATGTATTTATCAGGAAGTTCAAGTTTCTTTTAATTGCACAAACATGGGTACCAAACTGCCCTGCCTGGAATAGACAATAGGAATACTCATCAGTTTCCTCCTCTATTCTCAACAGTTCACAATGTTTTTATAAGAAGCATTGCCACATATTGTTGGCAGTGCACCAAATATGAACATGATATGTTTATATATATATACGTACAAAATCCAGTTTCATATTTGCAAAGTTGCATTACCGGGAGTTGAATCTAATGTCCTGCTTGGGTGATTTTGGTGAAAAAAGTTATTGTGTGACTAACCTTTTCTGGCTGCCCCCTGAGAAAAGGAACAAGAGATAGGAAAGAGAGCAACTCCTCAGTGATGCACACAGGCTGCTGACTTTGAGATGCTAGTCACAGCTGAGTAGTAAATAACACCAGAGTCAATCATCCACAGCAGCTCAAACATACATGCGGTTAAGATTACATTTAGACATCGGTATGCATTGACACTCGCGCTAACACACACATGCATGCACACAAACATGCAATGTGAGAATCATGTTTATTGATGGCGTGTGCCTGAATTTGTCAGATTGGGAGAGGCTGTCCATCAGGTCACTGTGGTAGTCATTAGCAGCAGAGCGTAGTGCCAAAAACCCCTGAACGCCTTCCAGACAACGGCTCAGGCATACACATACAAACACTGCTATCTCCGCTGAATTGTAAGTTAAGTTTTTATTCGATTCCCCGACACCTTCTCTCCTTCAGACGCGTAAACACACAAAGAGTACAGTCAGTTTTTTCTCACTTTCATCCCTGCTCACACTTCACTACCCATCTTACTTATTCATGACGCGGCTGCAGCTGAGCTTTTTGCTCAGTTACCGTTTGTCATCTCCTCCATCGCATTCACCGCGCAGTACTTTTGACATGACCTGATTTCCCATGCATTTTGGCAATTTTAGCAGGCCAGACTCAGAATACACTCACGGTAATTTTGCTTTGCACATTGTAAATCGGCAGATGGAATTCATGTGGGTTCAGTCGGGCTAAATTAGCTGCAATAGGAAGTGAGCAAAATTGACACGATTTGCCAGGTTTGAGTTTGATTCTGCTCAATTCTATTCTCTCCACTCATCTCTCATTCTATTTTCCATAACATAACTTTTTGTCTGCATTACCTCTACATATTTTTTATCTCAATTTGCTTTTCTTTGTTCAATTGGATCTATAATTTTACTGCATCTTCCACCTTTTGTCTCTTCATTCGCCCCTTGTCCACTGCCACCTCCTCCACCTCCTCCTCCTTCTCCTTGTGACTCATCTTCTCATCTCCCCTTTTCTTCTTCTCCTAAACTCCCAGGGCCCAGACCAATGTGTAAAATGCCTTCACTTCAAAGATGGGCCCAACTGTGTGGAGAAATGCCCCGACGGTTTGCAGGGTGCCAACAGCTTCATCTTCAAATACGCCAAGGCCAACAACGAGTGTCATCCCTGCCACGCCAACTGCACCCAAGGGTAAGAGAGGAGAGATAAATGAAGATCAGCTTCAAATCTTTAAAAGTTGATGCATTTATTTTATCTGTTCAACTGCTTACTGCAGTTCTTAGCAATATGTTGCCCCAACCTTTTAAGATGTTAATAAATTATCCTCTTCCAGTCGAGGGTACAGTTCTTTGACCCTAAAGGGGTAAAACAGATTGACTGTTAGTGAGGCGGCAGGTTGCAGACAAATGGTAAGAGGAGGGGAGATATGAAGCCAGGGGTGGTGTGTGTAGATATTTGTACCGGCCTGCTCCTGCATATCTCTGAAGGCCCGTCTTACCCCGGTTTAAGATTTGGCAGTAAAGGTGAAACAATTATCAGAGTCAAACATTAAAATATGCATATTTAATTCATTAGGAATTCCCAACGGAGACAAAAGTTACATTACCATTGTTACCTATGTGCTTCTCCCAGGCATTGCAGCTTTTGTCTGATCTAGGTTTTGCAATGACACCCTTTTAATAAATTGGCTGCCCCTCCAATCTCTTCAGGAGGGGGTGGTGTCAAATTTGGGGCTATCTGTCCGAACAAAGAGGCTGTTCTTCTCGGTTAGGGGTCAAGCCAAATGACCTATCCCGGCCATAAACAAAATCTGCATGTTTATCTTAACCTCAAAGGGGGAGACAGTCAAAAACCATGCATTCCTCAGTTCTTCCATACGAATACCTGATTAATATAACAACTAAGATATGTATTAGTGATGAACTTGGGAAACAATAAAGCAGATACATCTAACAATGGGATAATTGAACAAGAGCTGCATTCACAGAAGGTTCGGAAGGATCAGAGCTGTATGATGCATTCTTGGAGCTACAGGACTCATGTCTTACAGGAAAGACAAAATATGTTTGGGTTGTGCTAATATAATAAAGAGGCAGTGTTCTGTATGGTTTGGAAATGTTCTTCACATATGCTAAATGGGGACAATTTTTTTCACTAATTTTGTACATCCTCTTGAAAGCATTGTATAAACGTAATTTAAAATTGGAATGTTTGTTTTTTTTCTAAAGATTTTTCTTCAAACATTATCATCCCCTTAAAAAATGTATTATCCCTGTTTTCCTTTTAGTATTTTTTTTCCATAGGAAAGCCTTATTTGTCCTGCTCCTGTTTTTTTGAAGGACATTCAAGTTTTAGCTCATTGTATGAGCAGACGTAATGGCTAATCATAATTTTCCGTCAATTATAGGCATTGTTCAGTAAGTGTTTTGAATATTTCTACATGCCTGCTCCAGCAATATCCATGGCTGGAGGTATTTTTGGACCGGTCAACATTCTCTACCCAAAACTATGATGAAGAATTTTGTATTATCTTAAACCACAATGAGGTAGGTCTGCACAGTGGAACATTTGATAGCATTGCAGCCTTGCAAACAAGGAGGTCCTGGGTTCAAACCCAGATCTGGGATCTTTCTGTATTGAGTTTGCATGTTCTCCCTGTGCATGCGTTGGTTCTCTCTGGGTACTCCAGCTCTCTTCCACAGTCATTAACATTTGGTTATCTGGTATCTCTAAATTGCCTTTAGGTGGGATTGTGTGTGTGTTTGTCTGTATGTCTGTGTGTGCGTGCATAGTTGTTTGTCCTGTTTGTCTCTGTGTTGCCCTGTGATGGATTGGCGACCTGTCCAGGGTGTACCCTGCCTCTCGCCTAATCACTGCTGGAGTAAGACCCCTCACACCACCCCAAAAACCTTAAAGCTAAGTAAAAGGGCTGCTTTAATGTGACCCAAAGTAAAAGATAATAAACTCAATAAGAAAGCTGCCCTTTTCTATTTGAGCCAAAGCTGATAGGGCAAAAGCTCCATCCACTCTATTCTGAGTAGTTTTGAAACAGTTTGAAAAATCTGAAATCCATTAAGGCTGCACAATATGTCGCAAATCTACCGCTATGACAGTCTCACTGTTCACATATCCCGAAGAACTCCCTGGAGTGGAGTAAATGTTAACTAACTATTTAAGTACCATCAGTTCAGGCTCTCTGTGCCTCTTATACATGTTTTTTTTGACACTTGTTGCAGCATAAACAGTTCTATAAGGTAAAGAGATAGTAAAGTCAATAAGAAAGAATAGCTAATTGGTCCTCCATCCATCCATCCATCCATCCATCCATCCATCCATCCATTCTTACTTGAAATGAAAACAACAGGAAAATGGCATTGTTTGTTAGGTTGTCAAATCATATTCTTCCATATAGACACATTTACAAATATTTGGATTTTGCATTGGGAAGAACTTGTACACATTTTTCACTTGAAGATATTAAAACAGCTAAAAAATTGTCCTAAAGGACTCATTATCAAAAGATTGTCCCCATTAGTGTCTTGAAAAAGTCACCTTTCAGGAGTTTGTGTTTCAACAATGAAGGGAGTCAAACAGCTGTGTGTTGAAACTGTAACACAACGATTTATAGTTAATTAGCTCATTTGTACTCCGTTTAATTGACAACAAGGCAACTCTGACAGAGTCTCACTTGTCACCAGTTTAATTCCAAAGTAAGCCAGCTCTCCTAATTTTCTGGCCAATTTGTTGTGTTTTGTGTGCTCTGACACAGTGATTCAGGAAATCTTCTCCTGTGTCTACCCTGCTGTTCGAAAGCCTCAACACAAGGATCCAGATTTAATGAGCAGTGACGAGTGCGCCCTAATCACTTCCTGCTCACCTGCTGTTCCCATCACCTTTCACTGAAACACCTCTCAGTGGTAGAGACTGTTCAGACAGTCAGGAAACAACATGTACACTTTACACTTTTTAAATGAAAAATCATCATTTGTTTAAAGGCGGATCATTAAACATAAATATTTTTGCCACCTTAACATTCATTAGCATTATACTGGAGAATTGTCTTGCTTTACTTGGTCAATATAGACTTTGTATTTACCTATATTTTTTCTTTTGATTAATAGCCTTACTTTTGGAAATACCTTCTGCTATCCATCTGTAGGAGCCCTTTTTAAATGTACAGATGTTAAAATATGTTTAGAATGGAGTTAGTAGTAGGACATAGATTCCAGAATCTGTTTGTCCAACAGCACTTACAGCATGCACAGTTGGAAAAATAAGCAAATTATTCTGTTCCTTGTTAATGATTCAAGGAGCTGGCACTTTTACACAGGGCACCAAATAGCTGGATTGAAAGTTGCTTGTCATTTGCAAAACCATCCAAAAGTCAGTCCAAGTAGCTGGAGAAGGTCAACTGAGAGCTGACAGTGGGGTTGTAACAAGTTATCTTGACATGGAATATCATGATATTTGTAGTCAAAGTGAAATTTTTTTCAAGCCCTATCCAGTTGCTATTCATGTTATATGGTTTGTGAAGTAAGAATTGACAAATAAAGACCAGGCTGACACTTTTAAATGGTTTCAATAGTAAAATCTACCCAAATCCCTAGAGATGAGCTTGGAATGCACTGACTGACCCAAAAAACTAACCCAAATCAGCCGTCGGAAATGATTAGAACAACTCAAAGAAGTCACAAAAAACATGACTTCATGTCTCCGATGAGCTTTAAAGTGAAAAGCAATTTTGATGTTGGTTAAAACAAAACAAAAAAACGTTCCAGCTTTGTTTGAAGTGCTATCCCTGTTGTTTCTGGGTTATATTATTATTATTTAATAAAGTATGGTGTAAAATGAGCTACATAAAGCTGGTGCCAGAGGAGCGTCCTGCCCGAAAGGCTCTGCAGAAAACCGTGTCGCACCAGAACATATTAATCTCCATGCCACCCACACTGACCTGACACTGTGTCTTCACCTACAACACAACATCACACCTAGTGTATTTCAACCACGTTCCTGTTTTTCAGGATATACACAAAAGTGGCTTGTATCACCTTGTTTCTTAATAGTCTAGATAATTGTAATTACCTTTAACGGAGATTCAAATCCTCAATTTCATTTTATTTTTGTAATAAAGCTTTGCTCCTACAGTTCAATAACAACCGAATGCTGACTGGTTTCTTCAGAAAACTAGGTCTGTCAAATATCACACGAAACAAAAGCAGTGCCCTCCAGCCCAAACACCTCTTTCCTGTCACCTTGACAAATGGTCAGCCGTGCTTCCATTTTCCGCCGGACCCTCGCAGCAGAGACGACTGATTGACATGGAGGAAAGACAACATGAGGTGTGCTCATAACCTGTCCCTGATTTAATTGACGTTCTTTCTGGTTTCTCTGCTGTGCAGGTGCATCGGGCCAAGACTCCAAGATTGCGTCGGGATGATGGACAGGTAAGCGATCTCCAGATACATTTGTGATGCAGGGACTGGGGAGCCCACCGTCAGGTTCTGCCAGAACTTGTTAAAGTACTTGTTATAAGCCTGTTCTTCTAGATGCTCATTAATAAGAGGGGGATGTGACCTAGAAATATTTTGTATGCTTGCACCAAACTTTGGGCCCAGTTAGTAAATAGACAACTTTCCAGAATTTCAATACATGCATCTTTATCAATAATGGTGGCTCTACAAGTATTATCCCACAAAGCCCAATTTTTTTTTTCCATAGTTTGATATATTACCTGAAACTAAAGATCACCTCTTCAGTTAGATCAACCACGTTGGTAGTTTGCATTCTGTATTACAATGGAAATATGTATTTCTTATATGAAATACAAAAGCAGAGTGGGCTCTAAAGGTATTTTATAACAGAGAAACAAGCACTTCCAAAACATGTGATTGTGATTTGTATCATAAACTGCTTTTTTTTTTTTTACTTATATGTTTCATTCAAACGTCTGGTGTAGGGTCTTTCATGTATCTTCCTAAAAATGGATTTTACGGAATATAGCAAAGTATTGTCAGAGTTGGGATTACCCTGTCTATGTTTCAATATATATTTCTGATACCTTTATAAAGATAGTAAAGTCCCAGATTTTATTAGCGTAGATAAGCATGATCAACATAATGAGTAGGGATCAAACTACAAAATGCAGTGTAGAGAAAAGGAGAGTAAAGTCTTTTCAGGGTGAGGAGGTAGTCTATAGTGTCTTATTATGCAGCAAGACACATATGGACTCATTCTGGTTCTCTTCAGCCGTATCTCATGTCCACAGCCTTCTTGGAAGGCTCTGCTAGCTCTTGAATAACCCACGACTCCTCTACTTGGATGACCCGTTGAGTTTGTGGACTCCCTCTCTTTGGCCTTGACTGGTGCCAGGAGGGTTTGAAGACTTTGGTCCTGGGGTGGCTCTCCACTGCAAACAGAGGGCTTTGACCCCCCCCCCCCTCCCTTCCACAGCATTTTCTTTATTTTTTATTAATATCTGGTTTCAGCATCGAAACCTCCAACAGTGAAGTAAGTTGATGGTTCCAGAGAGCATGTAAAGAGCCATCACTTAAATCTTCCATGCAGTTCGGACGCACCACCTGAAGCCACGGTTTAAGCTTCATTAGGTTAAAGGTGCGGTCACAAACAGCACAAATAAGCATGTTAGCACATATAAGACATGTCCACGCCCCAAAGGACATGTCTGTAGGTGCTTGATGATTTAGCTAAAGCGCTATACACCAAAAAATATTTTGATGCTGCTGCTATTACACCCAAAGTTGCTAACATAATCAATCATCCTGCAGCAGTATTTAGAATAAGGTAGGTACAAATGCCTAAAAATATCTGAGTAATATTGTCAGTAGATTTAAATTCAATTTTGAAACAAATCAAAATGCTGCTCTTGTGAAAAACGACTAAACAACAGCTAAGGTTGTTTAAAGCAGCGAGTTGCTGTTGTGAGTTTGATTGAAATATGTAAATATCAAACAGAGGCCATGTGCCAATCTTAAGCGGAAGAAACAGGCGTCAGACCATTTAACCTTTTACCAAGGAGGAGTTTGTGGGGACTCATTTCTCTGAGTTGTTACGACGGCCTCATCTCCTCTTTCTCATCTGATGACCCCGTGTCACGCTTCCTGCTGTAAACCATTTCCTCCTAATTCAGGGAGTCTTTTCTCTCATTCAGTGCTGCCACAACCTGTTATTTGTCTCACTGTCAGTTTAGGTTGTTTTCTCTCTAAAACGTTTTCCACGATCACTCATCTTATTCTTAGAATTTTATAGAAAATTTTCTGTTTTTGGTTTCTTCTTGTCTATTCTCTACAATTCCTCCAAACTTTAGCATTACTATTCAGCACATCGCAGTACATCTAATTATGTCTGAACTCAGAGCCTCTTTCTAAATTTCCCTTCTCTACGATCGATGTGGCAAATGCTGCGGCACCTTGCACCGTCATACCGAAGCAGGACCTGAGTCTTCCATTAGTGGGTAATGGCTTTTGCAACTGATAGACTTTTGAACTTTAAGTTTTGAAGCCGGGAACATCTGCCATTGCCAGGAGGGTGAATATGGAGCAAATAGGAAGAAGAAAAAGGGAATTGCGGGCACAAAGAGTAATATAAGGGCAGGATTTAATGGTGGCTTAAATGTACCTACAAGTGCATTTGCTATATAAATGGCAAATACATTAGGGGGGTCATTAAGGATTAGAAAGAGCTTTTAACACTCAACCTTTTACACTTCCTTAAAGTAGATTTTTCTTCAAAAGTTGGAAAAACATCTTGTGAAGGAGAGGTGCTTTTAATTGTTTGATTGGTAGAATTGTTCTTCACCTGAGAAAAAGAAAAAGTTTAAGTTATAGTTTTAGAGGATTCCTCATATTGATTAAGAAATGAAGAAGGTTAGACTGTGGTAATAAAAGCTATACCTCCTTCCATAGACTAAGAAAAATCATATGCTGTTAAACCCCTTTTCTTGACCTGCGAAAATGGAAGAAGCCCTATATCTTTGACCTCACCATGTGTTCCAAATCTGAAAAGCTTTTGGGAAGCCTTATTGATTTAACGGTAAAAATATGTCAATTTTCTTTCAACTTTTTGAAATAAAATCTGGCTTCTGCTAAAAATCTAGAGATAGTTTGATTTAGAATAGCTAATGTAGTTGAACTTATACGTGAATGAATGGAATGATTACACAAGTTCAATGATTTTCAGAGACAAGTCATACATCAGAATAACAATTTCCTTTTTTCAGGTCAGGATTAACAAAATATAATTATTTATTTCCTAAATGCCAGAATAATAAGACACTGAATTAGAAATGTTAATGTAATTTAATTGTCTGATTTATTGTCCAGCCATAAGATGAAACGTGGCACTGCGAAGGTAAATATCCAATTTACATACATACACCCCTACTAATATTTGTTAGGTATCTGTTAGTAGGTTTCACCTTGATCACTGCTGCAAGTGCCCAGCATTACCCTTGCTGAATATTTGACCATTTTTCTAATCAGAACTAATGGAGCTCATATCAGTTAGTTGATTTCCCTCCAAAGACCGGGATTTTAGGCATGGTCTAAACATTTTCAGCAGGGTTGAGGTTTGTACCATTCCAGAAGCTTGCTGGTGACGTGCTTTGTCCTTTCTAAAACCAGTACTGTTGGCTGTTTTGTATCATTGTCCAATTTGAAAACCCATATCTATCAAAGTTTCCCTCATCTGACTCGAACTGTCCTTTTCAGATAAAAACAAAATATTTGGGTTCAGAAGTTACCCAGGAACTGCCTACGTTTATGTCTGTACCACCAGTCCATATCACTGTGCACTGTGAAGCAAGTTTTGTTTTTGCCAACAAAGGGGGTGGCCTCTATCCCAAAACTGATACACCTTCTGTGGTTGCAGCTACCAATATGACTCTTCTGGAGAAATGTTTCATGGTCAGAAAAAATTGGGAGCAGATCATTTAGAGGACTCAATACGAGGCTTTTAAACCTAAGCATGCTGTACCAACCTTTCAATTACAGTGAGGGCACCAACATGCTGTGGGCTGCATCTAACAAAGTGGAGGAAAAGATTATGAAGGAACATCTCCACATTTAGCCAATTTCACCTTAAATAAATAGAAACGTAACACCTCGGTCACAGTTGGGTGTTTTAATATGATGAAGATCTCAGACACACATCAAAACTTGTTGGGAAAGGGGGAAACAGTTTCAAATTTAGCTTCTGCAAGTTGCATTCTAAAGTACCAACCTCAACCCTGTTAAAAATATATATAGAAATGCCTAAAAGCTGGTTCTTCCTGGGTAGCCATATCTCCAGCAAATTTCGCTGGAGAAGTTTGTGGATGGCAGCAATCCATATAAATGCAAAGCTGTGCGGACAGGAAACCTGAAACTTAAAAGCTCATCTTTATCTTATAGGATAAATCAACTGTTTTTTTTTTTTTTTTAATTACAGTCATTGTCAAAAGTTTACAAGTTTTAAAACAAAATAATAATCTTCCACACTTTACTAAATGCAACCTAAAATGAATAAAAACTGTTCGATAGACAATTATAGAAAAAATGTGGAGAAAATGCTTAAATAGATTGCAGAGCTACTAGTAGCAGCATTATGTTACAAACCATTGTTTTGCATTTTAAGATGTCTGAGGGAAAAAAACAGTGCAAAATAAAACCGAGTCATAAGTCCTCTCAAGATTAGCAAATATTTTCAATGCGTTTTTAATCACCAAAGCCCTTTTCGCTCTTTATTCTTCGACAGTTTAAAGGGCTGAAATATCAGATTGAATGGATATTAACCAATTAACTACAGTTAAAAAGCAAAGTACTCAATAAATCTTTTTGATTTAGGTTGAGAGTCAAAGGAGACATGAATTTGGTCCAAGATTCTCTGAACCCAAAGCCTTCTGCAGCAAGAACAAGCCCAATCGAAACAACTGGATCTGAAGGACTTTTTGGTGCTACAAAGAATGTTTACAAGCTGGGATTCTTGCCATGGGGGTTGCTGTCTAAAGTTTCCCTTTGTGCTCTGCTTGCTTTTCACTTTGTTTGAATCTGTAAAGGACTTAAAGAGAAAATATTAAATCCTCTTAAAATATTGATGTTGTTTTTTAAGGCCTTTTTGAATTGGCTCTTCAGCACAAAACAATTTCTCAGTAAGACTTTCCAACAAAATGTCCAAAAATCTTTGTATCTCTGTGAGAAACTAATTCAAAATTATTTTCCTGCAGTGTTGAATGGCATATTTAGGTATCGAAAATTAGCTCTTCAAGTATGCAAACTGCAGAAACACGTTTTAAATGTGACTTGGGGTACTGGTGCCAGATGTTCTTTCAACACATTGTTTGCTTCTCAGAGATCAGCATGGATAGAACTAGAGCTCTAGAGTTGAGTTTGGAGACAATTGCAAATTCCTTATTTAGGATTCCAGAGATTCTATGTCTTCTTTAGCAAAGTAAGTTGACACTGTTTGAACTTACTTGAATGTGTCTTAATACTTCACCACTTTTACAGATTGTCTTTTTTTGTGTGCGTACCTATAGGACACCCCTAATAGCAGCTGGTATCATTGGTGGGTTATTCATCATCGTCATCCTGGCGCTCAGCGTTGCTGTTTATGTTCGACGCAAGAGCATCAAGAAGAAGAGGGCTTTGAGGCGCTTCTTGGAGACAGAGGTAAGAGTTAAATCCATAAAGACATAAAAGACTTGCTGTAGGCAAGACTTCAAAAAGGTTAAATAATGCCTTTTATAAACTTGTGAGTTGTGATAATTCATTGTTGTGCAATAACAGGCAAAGAAGAGACTGATTATTGTAATGTGCGATCTGTGGTAAATGAAAATGTGTGACGTCATCATAGTGTTGGTTATGTGTCCCACATTGTCCCTGACAAGCATCCTGTTGTCCCACATTTAGTTATTTGACATCTGGTGACCCTACGTCCAAGCCTGCAGAAAGATTTCAATTTAATGTCATTGCTATATTCTGAAGTTACTAGGCAAGGCAAGGCAAGGCAAATTTATTTATGTAGCATACTTCAGTAGAAAGACAATGCAAAGTGCTTTACATGATTAAAATATAGGCAAATAAAACAGAATAAAAGCAAGTTGGAACAAAATGTAGAAACAAAATAAAACATGGGAGAATATAAACTAAAAGCAAATTTTAAAAGCAGTTAGACTACAAAGTTTAACTAATAATGTTTCAGTAAAACAGTTTAACTAGAACAGTCAAAGGCAATCCTAAACAAATGTGTTTTTAATCTCGATTTAAAAGAACTCGGGCTTTCATCACTTTTACCGTTTTCTGGAAGTTTGTTCCAGATAAGTGGAGCATAGGACATAAATGCTGCTTCACCATGTTTGGTTCAGCGTCTGGGTATACAGAAAAGACCAGAACAAGAAGATCTGAGTGGTCAAGAAGGTAGATAGAGCAACAACAGGTCTTTAATGTATTTTGGTGCTAAGCCGTTCAGTGATTTAAACACTAAAGGAAGTATTTTAAAGTATATTCTATAGGATACAGGGAGCCAATGTAAAGACTTCAAGGCCGGGGTGATGTGCTTTACTTTCTTAATCTTAGTGAGGATGCAGGCAGCAGCGTTCTGGATCAGCTGCAGCTGTCTGATCCACTTTTTAGGCAGACCTGTGAAAACACTGTTGCAGTAATCAATTCTACTAAAAATAAACGCATGGATTTGTTTTTCCAGATCCTGCTGAGACATTAGTCATTTAATCCTGGAAATGTTCTTCAGGTGATGGAAAGCCAACCTTGTAACTGTCTTTAGATGCTTTTGGAGGTTCAGGTCTGAGTCCATCCCTACACCCAGGTTTCAGGCCTGATCAGTGGTTTCTAGTTGAAGCGACTGAAGCTGTGTGCTAACTTTTGATCGCTCCTCTATTGGTCCAAAAATGATTACTTCAGTTTTGTTTTTATTCAATTGAAGAAAATGTTGGCACATCCATGCATTGATTTCTTCTAGGCATTTACTCAGTGCCTGAACTGGTCCATAGTCACCTGGTGACATGGCGATGTAGAGCTGTGTGTCGTCTACATAGTTATGGTAGCTGATGTTGTTTTTTTATGATCTGAGCTAGAGGGCTTATGTAGATATTGAATAGGAGGGGACCCAGGATGGACCCTTGGGGAACCCCACATGTGATTTTTGTTATTTCCGATGTAAAGTTACCTACTGACACAAAAAAAGTCCCTGTCCTTTACGTAGGATTTAAACCAGTCGAGTGCTGGACCAGAAATGCTGATCCAGTTTTCCAGGCGCTCTACCAGAATGGAGTTATTAACAGTATCAAATGCTGCACTGAGATCCAATAGTGCCAGCACGGTGCTTGTTCCACAGGCTGCATTTATATGGATGTCATTAAACACCTTGATAAGGGCGGTCTCTGTACTGTGGTGAGCACGGAAACCAGACTGGAATACGTCAAAGCGGCTGGTCGTTGTTAAGAAGGTGTTTAATTGTTGAAACACAGTTTTTTCAATAACCTTACTGATAAAGGGGAGGTTTGAGATGGGCCTGTAGTTCTGGAGTAGAAGTTTGTCTAAATTGTTCTTTTTCAGCAGTGGTTTGATAATTGCTGTTTTAAGGAACTAGGGGGAAACTTGAGTCGAAAGACTAAACTGGAGTTTAGTCTTTCTCCACCTGCGTTCAGCTTTTCAACACTCCCTTTTTTCAGTTCTAACTGCTGAAGCACTTCTCCAAGGAGATTTTTTCTTCCCAGAAAAAAAAACCTTCACTTTCCTGGAGTAATGCAGTCAATAATATCTGAGACTTTAGAATGAAAGTTATCTACTAGCTCATCTACTGAGTTGCAGCACAAGGGTGAAGTAGAAGAGTAAGCTGGCATAAAAAGGAACATCTGGGCTTTGTGGAGAAAAAGGAGGGGTGTGTGCACTCTGGACCGGTGTCTGTGGGGATGACGGTTTTTGGTTGGATGTTAAAGGGGAGTCTCGTTGAGATCTGGGATGAATCCTCCTGTAATTCCAATGTTGTCTCTTGCTGTACTATTCCTCTATTTAGATAACACTCATAGTACAGCATAACTTGGAAAAAATAAGAACTTAAATTCAGTCTTTGCGAGGGGTTTTCAGACAAAAAAAATTGCCATCCAACAATGGCTGGCACTGTTGTTGAGATCAGCATGTCTCAGCACATAACCTCTAAATCCAATATTTTATGTTCTCAGAATTCAGGGACGATACTTCATAATATGGGCAAGGACAGACTTGCTAGGAGGACTTGGAACACTGTCATAACTGCTTGCATTTCTAGTACTCAGTGTTTCAGTTAATAGTTTAAAAAGAACAATCAAAGGAAACTCTAAACAAATGGGATTTTAACCTTTATTTAAAATAACTCAGGGTTTTAGCATTTTTGCACTTTTCTAAGTGTGGGTTCCAGATTAGTGGAGCATAAAAACTTCATGCCGTGGTGAGCATGAAACCTTGTTTTTGAGGCCTGGGGAAAACTCCTGACAAAGGAATGAGTTTATTATATGAATCATCAGATGTTATGACAGACAAAACTTTGTTAAAGAAATATTTGGGTAAAATGAGGAGGAGGAGCATACGTGACGTTTCATTTCTTCTAAGCTTTCATAGTAGATTTGGTAGAATTATGTCATGTCCAAATTTATTTTGAATGTGAAAAACATTGCTACTAATACTGTTGCAACATGAGACACATTGCTAGATCCATCTCTGCATAAGTGAGTGGACAAAGGAGTCATATTCCCTCCAATGCAGAGCTTTTCTGAAGATATGAAGACGGGTCAACTCCTGAATGCTTCTGGATGTCCAAGAGTGTGCAGAGATCATGAGGACTGTTATCTGCTAATATTATCTGACCATAATTGCAGAACTTATAAAATCTTGGCATCAGATGGGGTAGATTTATCTTTGCACAAAGGATTATTATCAAGAAAGGGATCAATGAAGCCACTTTTGTCTGTGGAAGATATCAGAGACTCTGGAATTCTACAAGAAAGACAAAGGACATCACAAGGCTGGTGAGAACTTGTAGTCTCTGATTAATTTGGAAATGTGAAAAAAACATTGGTTTGAGAGAACGAAAAAGACTTCCAACATTAAAGCATCTGTTGGCTGCTTCTCCCTAATTTTGTACTGGACACTTCCATGAATAAAGACATTCTACAGAAGAAACCTTTGCCAGGTATCTCAACACAATATGATGATCTGCGTATTTCCCAGCCTAATGGAAAGCTGCGTCACAATGTAAAAGTTTTGGACTTGTGGTCAGGAAACTTCCTAGATGTTAAACTCATCTCTAAAAGCAGGCAGAAAAAAAATGTAACAATCTGTGATTCAATCAATGCTTGGCCAAGACCATATGTTTTGTTTGGTTTTTAGGTGGGTTGTTTCTCTTATTTTAATTTTGGGAGACTCTTTTGCTCTTTTTATAAAGTTAGAAAAGCAAACCTTCAGACATCAAACCTTGAGCAGGTGCTTATCCAAACTGCGGTGTGCGTAGGAGGTTTTTAAAATTACGCATGTCTGCCATTGCCCATCGATCTGGCCTTGAAGGGGGTTCATTTCTTTGAAGCATTAGGCGGCGGAGTGGACTTTATATTCACAGGAGAAAGTCAAAGATAGTCGTGCCAGAGAGTGTGGAGTTTGCGTGCATGGCTTACAAGTCTTTCTTTTCCCTTGTCTTGTGTGGAGCCCCAGCAGTTATGTCATCAGTGTCATCAGTGTGGCCCACTCGGGGCAGGCTGCCTGTCAGTCTGCATTAGCGTAATTTACAGGTAGAAGCCGCAGTGTTATAGACAGCTGTCAGGCCCGAGACGTGGGGAGGGAGACCGCGGGGCAGCTTCTGCCTCGCCCCGGCTGTATGCATCCATCTTAATCAGCTCGCTGTGTTCCGACAACAGCTTGACCTAGAGGGGAAGCGGATTTGCTAATGCACTGTCACGGAGAAGGAGCTGGGAAGGTTCTGGCCAAGGGGGATTCCTTTTGCTCCTTTTGCATCTTCCTCAATTTATCTCTTTCTGAAGCTGATTTAGATTTCCACCTCTGCAGATTTTCTCCTGTCAGGATAGCACAAAGTACGGGGAGCCCCGTCATCTTCTCCGAGGATACTTAATTGGGGTGTAAAAGCAATTAGGCCTAATCAAATATTAAATGCTTCAGGTAGGTTGGCCTTAGGGTCATGCTGCAGGTTTAATCTCTCAACAGCGTGTGTGCAAACACATTAGTACATAAATCCTTAACGTGAGCGGCCTCTCTTTGTAGGTCACAGTGTTAAGAGCATAAAGAGAACAGGGAGGAAAGAGAGCTGTGGCTGAAATTACCCGTTAGAGTTTCAGCCTGCGGCGACATGAAAGAATCATTTGTTACAGTCATCTTAGCTGAAAGAGAACCAGTCCAGAAAGATCTTGGTTTTCTTTTTCATCTGTGGTGATTGTTCAAATGTTTGACTCTTTTGCTCATTTTCATTTGATAAAACCTTATCTTTTTAAAATTATATTTCATCCTCTCGGTGCAGTTTCTTGCAAAGAATTTGTATCACTTGAAGATTATCCCATCAGCCAGATCTTTGTGAAGTGCGAGAAAAAACTTACATGTTTTCTAAAGGTTTATACACATAAAAGACTAAAAAGTGCACCTAGCATTGGTTGTTGAAAAATGCTGTTCAAATTTCCCTTTTTAAAGACCCTTAGACCTAGAATGCTCCCAATGCACATCCTTCATTCCCCAGGGAGCAGCCCACTGCTCCCTGGGGAATGTGTTAAATGCTAAAGAGAAATTTAATTGGAATGTATGTTGCAATGACAGATAAAAATTATGTTATTTAAAAAAAATAATTACCCACAACACGCTGAACACACCTCCTACATGAAGAAACATGGTGGTGGCAGCGCAGAGGACAGATGGAGTCCTGGAAGGAAAAACTTTTAGGAGCTAAAAAACACTTGAGGTTTGGCATCCGTTGAAATGGTCGTATCAAAGTCCATTCTGATGTAGTCCTAGATTGGTTTGGATTTGACCTTAATACTTAAATTCATTATCGGATATTGGTATTTACTCGGGCTATCTTTGTCTGATATTAAATGAGTTTGATGATCTGAAACATTTAAGTAAGGAGCAAAGAGAAGACAGCTATGTGTCCCAAACAACAAGCAGCAGTAATTGCAGCCAACAGCACTTCTAGAAGATAAAAAGGGGACCAGAATGCAAAATTATGCCACAATTTGAAAAAACAAATGTTCCAACCGTGTGTCATTTTCCTTCCAACCCACAACTAAGCACTCCTAAGTGTTTGACTGTTGCATTGACATACGCTGAAGTTTTATAGTTCTAATGTGACAAAATGCGAAAGAATTAAAGAGATGTCTTTCTAAAAGGGACTCTCACAGACTCTGAGTAAAGGGAAAAAAAAGAGCAGCCTGTGTCAGACATTCCTGAGGCTCTTCTTTCAGCCTGATGACACTATAGCGCTTTGCACGGCCGGCGAACGTGGGCTCTCTATTCAAACGTATAATAGAGCTGACTCCGTGCTTGCGAAAGGATATCAAGCTTGTCTGGATGAGGGATTTTGGGACGGCAAAAGCTCAGGGACTCCCTCCATAACCCCCCCATCCCCCACCCCCCCGTCTGCCGCAGCTGTTTGAAAGAGAGAGCTCACCTCTTGTGTCTGCCTGGGAAAAGATGCCTCCAGTTGCGTGTTGTCAGAACGCGATCTGAGCATTCAGCCATTATTTCCATATCAAGGACACGTGTGAAGGCTTTCGCACTGTGTTGACTTGCAAAACACACTGCTAAATCCTTTCTTTATTGTTTTTTTTTTCTCTTCTGATTCCGCCTTCTTTTTTTATTTCCTCTCTTTTTATGTTTCTCACCTAGGAATAGAGAAAAAAATACCAAACCCCATAAGAGAAAGTCTGTCTCATCCTGTTGTGTCTTTGTAAGGAAGGCTCCCTGAAAACAAATTGCTTTTCTCCCCGGAAAGAACACCACAAACAGCGGACTCGCCTCGCCATTGCAGGCTTTAAACTTTGACCCCTGTACAATGAAGCGAGACTAATGCGCTAAGAATCGCCCTCTCCTTATTTCCTCAAGGTCCTCCTCCTCCTCCCTTGCCTCTTTGTGCAGAGATTGGGGATGTGGAAAGCTCTAGCACTGCTTACATGGGTTCCCAGTGTTTGGGGATAATGGGCGGGATCCAGTAGATAGGCCCTAGGCAAAGTGATATCATGAATTTTCAGACTAAGGCAGTAGAAATATAACCGACACTTAATAGATGAAATAAGCAGCCATATTTTATCATCCAGCCATTGTTTTCTGCTCATCTGAGGTGGTAACAGATCCAGGAATGAGACCAAGAGAACGCCATACTCAGGAATGCTTTTCCAGCTCACTGTCATATACCCTAAAAAATTCCCAAGTTATTAAAGATTAGGGCTGCAATTAACAATTATTATAATAATCAATCAATCAATCAGTTGATTATTTTTACGAGTAATCGTAAGACAAAAAAAAGTTTATTTCCACTTCTTTTTTTTCCAAAATAGAAAATTTGGAGCTGTGCAGGTCCTGGTGCGGGTCCACTGTATGCACTCAGAACAGTCACAACTAACGCACCTCCGCGCTTGTTGTTTCTTTCCACATGAAAAAGAGATAAACTTCTGTGGTTGTTTTATGGAAATTAATCAACTCTGCTAATGTCAGAGTTTCTACTTTGAAAAACGCTTGGAGTATTAAACGCACGTCAAGATCAGATTATTTTGAGCCCATAAAAACGGTGCATACGGAATACTTTCTTTCCTTTTAATCCAAACACATTTTAATCACATCAGGGTACGTTTCGCATGTAAAGAAACTCCCAAAGCACGACTACGGTCACGCAGGACTCCGCTTACAGTCCGTGATCCGAACGCTGTCAGGGTTTCCTCACTTAGAAATGGAAGTGCTCTTGAGTCTCTTCTCAACTGAATGTGCCCATAGAACCTCTAAATGGAGATATCCTGTAGGTGTCCTAATCTGATGCCCAGACTACCTCAGCTGACTTCTTTTAGTGCAGAGGAGCAGCAGTTCTACTCCGAACTCCCCCTGGATGGCGCAGTTTCTTCTCACCCTATCACCAAAGCCTTGTACACACATAGCCAGGTCTTTATAAAAAATAAATATCTTCCACACATTGTTTAAAAAAAACTATATACACAGAATTGTTTTTAGAAAAGTTTTTATCCATACAAGCATGCACAAATTCTCTACTGAGTGCTGTTTTAAACAAGCAGGGTTCAAAGGGGGCAGTGTACCCCAAAGCTAAAACCAGTGTCAGCCAAGTCAGAGTCCTTCAAAATAAAGGCAATGCTGAACAGCATGATTTTATTGCAAGGGAGATTTGGTGTAAAACAGCTGATCTTCCTCCTTTTGCGTGTCAATGTAGTTGAGCAGCTGAACCAGCTGTAATGTTTATAATGTTCTATTTTCTATCATGCTTTTACTTTTAAGTCTCGATACTGAGGTCAAGACAGGAAATGCTGTGTGGTGCCGAGGTAATGCTCGGCACCGCACATGCTGTAGATTGTTTCTCACATACATGTGCCAAACTCTAAAAGTCAGTTTTAACATGTCTACAAACAGGCTCAAAAACTGAGTTTTTAGAAAAGCTCCACTTTGGCTGGAGTTTTCCGAATAACTTGGTTTTAGAGATGTAAAGCGGAGTTTACGTGTGGATGAAAGGCCTAATCGCAAAGATATGCATTTGTTTTCCCAGGATCGGCTACGTGTGGAATAGGCCTAAAGCTAAACCAAGGCACCAAAGGATGAATGTCTTTTTCACTGCTTGCAGCCAGGATGTTGTCTTTCTGTCATCTCTCCTTACCTCATCATTACATGTGAGGTTTGAAACATAGGCAGTCCAGTTAATCTGGTCATTAGTAGTATCCCCCGTGATTTAAACACCAGGATACCAGAACTCCTCCGTTTAAAGCAAATGTTTTACTCCCAACCACTATGAGCATTCTCATAGTGGTTGGGAGTGTTGGATCTCCTGCTACCTCAGTAAACGCTCTGCTTTGCTGCTGGATTTACCACAGCCCATGTGTCTCAGGAACTCTCTCTGCTGCTCTACTGCCCTGCTGGATTTACGGCAGTCCCCGTGTCTCAAGAACTGCGCTGCTGGACGCGATACAGTGAAAACCTTAATTAACACCAATTTTTATTTTATGATGAGTCGGGATAAAGGGGGATGCATTATGCATACTATACTAATGTGTGGGCAATAAGAATTTGCCAAATTATTTAAAGCAGAGTGAAAAGCATTCATAGGTTAAGAAATCCTATAACTTTTACTGGCTCATTCATATTTTTACTTCCTCTTGTGATTTGCTCCCACTTTTGTAGTGTACCTGTGCTACACTACAAAATCTAGCTTCCGCATAAACAACTTGAAATTCTATTTCTATTTCTCCTAAGCATTGTTGTAGCTAGCGACAGTTTTATTAGCATATTTTCCTACAAGTATAATGGTGCATAAATACATTCCCCTATATTTTTAGAACATTATTTTTATTTGGCCATAATTTTAACAGTAACTTCAGCAAATAATGACACATTAAGGTGGTATGTTTGGATGATTTCCCTAAACAGTGGTTTTATTTAAAGATAATCATAAATTAATTCAGTCTCTGCTCTTAGCTGCTGGCTGAAAGGTTGCTCCATGACAAAGCTGTTTCACTTCAGTGTGTTTCAATTACAAAGCCTGACAAACCCAGCATTTTGACCGGGTAATGTGAAAATTAAAGCATACACCCGAGGGTCTTCGCAGCGCAAGTTCATGTTTGAAGACACTGTTTACTTCTTCAGCGTTCTGTAATTCCGGGAATGTATTCTAGCTGGAGGCTCGAATGCAGCGCTTATTTGTCCAATGAAGCGTTCGCATCCTGTCCACAGCGCCACCAGTGAAGCTCATTTGGCAGAGGCACTGTGCATTATTAGCTGGTAAATAAAGTGGCGTGTGTGCGAATGAGAGCGAGCTCAAGAGAGTCTTACTGGCCTTGAGTCTGTATTGTATTTAATAGACCTCTCCTCTCAGTCCAGTCCAGCCTTGTCCTAATGAAACAATAACAGCTACAGCCTGTCACCATCTGCTCTTATTACTGCTCCCACCGTCACTACACCCCCCCCCCCCCATCTCTTCCAGTCAGAGCCCTTCCATCACTTTCCACCTTCAGCTGCTCTTGTTTTCATTGCATTTGAGCAAAAATATTCACACGCACACAGATGAAGATAATTTCCTTTGCCAAAGCAGCCTCATGTGATGATGCAAGTAAGCCAAATGTCATCCTGATCAGCAGCTCTTTGAATTGTTTTACAACCTAGAACATAAGAAATGCAAAATGGACCTCATTTATGACATGCACATCTCGGTTCGTTAGCGGACATCCGGTAGTTTGTGTAAAATCAAACCGTTCAACTTTATGCAACCCTTTACTGTGTGATTACAGCAGCGGTCTACATACAAATAGATGCTAAACATGTATGCAGCTGCATAGATAAATGTGTACATGAATATGTAAGACCTTCAGGATTACAATTTTTTTTTCAGATACTAAACATTGCAAGTTATGTTCATATAAGCCTAATAAATGCTGTATGTTAACCTGTCTACACTCAGTTACACTGATAAAATATGCATGCATAGATAACAGCTAATCTGCATTGAAATCCATTGTTTATTGCTTGTGTTTGCATTTAAATGAAAATGAACTTTGGTCCAACTATTGGCATTTTTAAGATTGAAATGCAGCTTTAGCGAAAATTCAGACTGAAGAAACACTATTGCCTACCTCCATCAATCAGGGACTCATCCGCCTCCGACGCAAGCCAATCAGCTTTGAACTGCTCCTCCTCAAAGCCAATCAGCATCCTGGGTTCATCTTAAAAAGAACTCCACATCCTCATCTCGGCCTTGTCCTCAGCGAGCAAGCAGTGGCTGCGCGTGTCCGGTTTGGACTCTGTCGACCGGTTTCAACCCACCTCCATCCCCTTCTCCACCATCGTACCAAGCTTCGCCTGGCTTTCCTACGGTGCTCCTTCAACCTCGTTCCTATCAGAGTGTAATTCCTCCTGGACTCTCATGGAATTCCCAGCCACTCATTAAAACGGTCCGGCAGAAGACCGCCATGCTGAGCCTGGTTCTGCCAGAGGTTTCTTCCCAAGGGGGAGTTTTTCTCTCCACAGTCGCTTCATGCTTGCTCATCATGGACAGTTCATGCAAACCTGTGTTTATCAAGTTGGACATCAAGCTCAAACAGATCATCATATGGACTGAACAAACTTTGCTTATCTCCACTCCACCACCAGTTTCAGACCCGGGGGGAAATATCCCTATTCTCATACGCCTGCTAATGCATATTCAAGTATAATTCAGCGTGAATTTTTCCTGCCGAGGTCTGAGCGCCAAACTCTTAAAATATTGTATCAATAAAATTCTTCTAATTGCCTTTTCTTTCTGTGTGAGTTTTTCAGATTGAAATAAGCTTGTTGTTGCTTTTTTCATCTACAAGCAGTGAGAGTTTCTTACAGTGTTTTCAGCAGGTCTTGAGCTGTTGTTTATTTGCCTTTCTCATCATCTTGTAACATTTTCCTTTGGATTTTGCTTCCTATTTACTCATTTTTTTTACTGTAGTGCTTGACCCATAAAAGAGGATATGAAATTAGGGGATGACAAATATCTTGCTAAAAACAAATTTTCCTTCGGTTTTTACCGTCTGCACTGTGCCCATCACACGTCTGTGCCATAAAAGACGTGAGACGGAGCTCCGCTCCTGTGGTCCGATGCCACTTCGACCCGCCTGGATGCACCGTTTCTTGTTCCTCTTCCTCTGATCGGATTTGTGTGCCGTTCCCCTCCTCCGCTCCGTCTGCTAACTCCCTTCCAGCAGCGTCATCTCGGCAGGCCTGTGCCGACGCCTTCAGGCCCCAGCCATAACAATAGCCATTAAACGACATGTCATTGCCGCGCTGCAGGCAATGTCATCCATTCTGCAGGGGCCCGCCTGGCACCTCTACTGCCAGTCCTATTGTGCTGATAGGTTTATATCACATTGAGTGAGTGCTCATACGGCTGACCGACTGATATATAGCCTCATTATAATGTTTGATGGCTGCGGTCGAGCTGGGTGATTATACTGCTGATAGAGCGCAGCCAACGAGGGATTCGATAGGCTGATCGCTCATTAAGACGCGTATCGATCAGAGGCATTGACTTTTCCAGCGAGTGTGTGAACAGGTGTGCCGCGGTCTGCCGGGTTTGTTTGTGCGTGCTCAATATTTCTCATATCTGCATGTGTTGGGGAGGAACGAGTGTGTTTGTGCAGCTCGGATCTGTTCACAGCTCCATGGCAGGTGCCAGCTCCGGCTCGCCACACGCTTCAGCCGGGGCTTTCTGTTGAGCTGCTAGTGGCGAGGCGGGTGACCGTGCCAGCTGCTGGGAGGCAGTTGAGAGTCAGCTGTTGCTGGCGGCGAAGCGGCGCGGAGGAGGCCTGTCAAAACCCTGAATTGGAATTGTTTTGTATGTGCACAGCTGGTGAGCTGCTCCTCTTTGTGGATCGTGATAGCAGCTGACACCAGGCTGTGATTTGCTTAGCGGTGGGCACAATGCAGTCTGCAGCAGTAACTGCCAGTTTTAGAAGAACTTCACTTTATCACCCCTGAATTATCTCATCAGAAGTGCATTTGTGCCTCCATAGTTCCATTTCCCTTTTGTTTCTCTGCCATTATTCTACACAAGTCATTATCCGTTTGCTGGCAGAGACCACTAGAATGCTGCTTAAAATCTTTTAGAAATCTATTAGGTTGTGCACTCCTACCAGGTCTGGATGAGAAACAGGCCCACAGTACCACAAATCCTCCACTGTACCTAACAGTGGTAGAGGTGCATTTCTATATATTCATCCTAAATTTCTGTAATTTCTGCCGCTGAATAGTTCGATCTAATCATTAGACCACAGTTCCATTTAACAAGTTTGTATTTTTGATAGCATCGCAGAACAGGCGTTTTCTTGGATTTTTATTTTCTATTTTTGTTAATTGAATAAAGAAAATCACATGAAGGTCTGAGTATTAGAAACTATCATAATTTGTGTTACTTTCAGATTTTTATCTTTGTGGATGTTGTTAGAAAGTTACTTTTTTTTTGGAACAGAAAAGTTACAGGTTCACTAAAGTTTTATGGCAGCAATAATAATATGGCAATGGTTATGATACTACAAAATAGTGAATTTATAATTGTTGTTATTTTATTTCTCGTACTATTACTGTTATTTATTTACAGTAGTACTAGTGATGATGTATTTTCATTTTGAAAATAATACTAATAATTATTGTTGTGCCATTATGCACTGTTTTAAGTTATTTAATGTTTAATAAATACTGGGCTTCTGTGGATGAGAAGACAGTTCATTCAAAGTTCAATTCCATCAGAAGCTTGTGTCTGGGAGAGATTGAGGCATGTTCGGCAGATAAGTGGCCCAACTATAAAGAATTAATCAGAATTTGAAGGTTTCTCTTGCAGGATCGAGGAAGGTCTGGCTGATGACTGACCCTAATCAAAATATATATACATACACACAAAAGTTAAAACCCAAAATTTCTAAACACCATCGTAAAACCATTGTTTAACTGTCATCATTTTGTTTGTACCTAAACAATTTAAAAGGGTTAAAACAGAATAAACCGTTTTAGAAATGATTTTCAAACTTATCATACACTGGGGCATGATAAGTTTCGATCTGCTTGCTGTTTAATTTTGTCAAACACGCGACAAACTCCATGAGGCAATCTCAGCAGATATTTTCAGAGTTTTCATTTGTGATTATTTCTTGGAAATGGCTCCATCTTTTACCAATGTTACCTTTTGGTTTTGCATTGTGATAAGGTTGATTTTTATGTGGCTGCTTAAACTTTCATGGCAGCCAATTTCTACCCCTTTTGGTCTGCTGGATCACTGGAGAACTGAATTTGTGCCTTTTCTTAGACCTGTTTCCTGTTTGAAGGCTTAAGGCTCTAGGCTTGACTTTTTTTGTCTAATTGCAAGTTAGTTTCCCAAACAAACTGAGCGTATCTGCAGATCTCCTGCATGGAAAAGTTATTTTCCCTGCAATGCATGGTCACATCACATCGTACACTTTCATGTAGATTATGAAGGAACAAAGACTTAAAAAGCGGGTCCGCTTCAGGACCTGGAGAATTACATCCCTGAGAACATACGTTCCTCAGAAGATAGTAATATTCTCTGGGTGTTTAATTTTCCTTTTGACAAATGGCAAAAGTGTCTAGAGTTATCGAAGCCTGATCCATGTACACAGACTATTCTTCTCTTAAAGCATGGCAAAGAGCTGAATACCTGTCATAAATCACTGGAGGCATATGCTAAAGAAAACATGAATGCTCGTAGCTGTTGTTATTCAATTAAGCTTTAGGTTTTCCCAAGATGAGGGAAAGACAATGTTCTACTTCCTGAATGGTCGAATCATGATCATCTGGGTAAAAAAGTCCTGAGCAATGTACTCAAGTTGCCGAATACGGATACTGTAATTATGATATGAGCCTGGACCACCTGGGAAACACGATTATGTTCAAGAAGTGATGGAGGCATTTGAACTAACACATGATGCAAGGAAGTATCCCACTGATCTAAGTCAGAGTTTTCCAAGGTGTGAACTCTTGTGTGACATTTGGTGGTGGGTTAGTTTGGTGTGGGGCACGTGCATGAGCCTCCTGGCCCTTAGGGGGCAGCACAGAGTCAGGACAGGTGGTGGTATGAGTCAGGTGTGACGGCTGGTCATCCCTCCAATCTGAACCACCTGCGTCTGCAGAGTTATTTACCTGATGATCTTTGGGGTTGTCCACTGCAGCAGGGTGGTGCAAGGCTCCACTGTGGACAGTCTGACTTCCAGCACCTCCCATGTGGACTGTGGAAATATCTTCTGTAAAGTCAATATTTAGAGGCTCTGTCCTAAATTTTGGAAAGACTGGCTCTGTTCTAGGTGCTGCGTTAGAAACTGCAGAGCTCATGCAATGAGTCAATCTGGTGGAGTTGATTGTGTGAGGATTTCTCCTGAAGAGTGAGGGATTCTGTTCCCTGGTGAGACGCAAGCTCACTGGCAAGGCAAAAAATGAATATAAGTCATTATTTCTATAGGCTTTTATTTATTAAAACAGTTTAACTAGAACAGTCAAAGGCAATCCTAAACAAATGTGTTTTTAATATTGATTTAAAAGAACTCAGGCTTTCAGCACTTTTACAGTTTTCTGGAAGTTTGTTCCAGATCAGTGGAGCATAGGAACTAAATGCTGCTTCTCCATGTCTGGTTCCGGTTCTGGTTCTGCAGAGCAGGCTGGAGCCAGAAGACCTGAGTGGTCTGGAGGGTTGATGCTCTGATAAGAAGTCTGTGATGTATTTAGGTGCTAAGCCATTCAGAGATTTATAGACTAACAGAAGTATTTTAAAGTCTATTCTCTGAGATACAGGGAGCCATGGAAGGACCTCAGAAACGGGTCCATGTTCTCTACTTTCTTAGTTTTAGTGAGGACGCGGGCAGCAGCGTTCTGCATCAGCGGCAGCTGTCTGATCCACTTTTTTGGCAAACCTGTGAAAACACCGTTGCAGTAATCAATTTTACTAAAGATAAACGCATGGATTAGTTTTTCCAGATCCTACTGAGACATTAGTCCTTTAATCCTGGAAATGTTCCTCAGGTGATAGAAAGCCGATCTTGTAATTGTCTTTAGATGCTTTTGGAGGTTCAGGCCTGATTCCATCACTACACCCAGATTTCGGGCCTGATCAGTGGTTCCTAGCTGAAGCGACTGAAGCTGTGTCCTAACTTTTGATCTCTCCTCTATTTATCCGAATATTATTACTTCAGTTTTGTTCTTATTCAATTGAAGAAAATTTTGGCACATCCATGCACTGATTTCTTCTGACATGGTGAGCTTCGAGCTCCTCTGTCATTTGTTATTTTGAAAGTTATGACAACACTTTCAAAATAACACAACATCCAGTCCGTGCATGCTTAGCTGTGTGTCAGGTTCAAACACCTAAAACATTCATTAACAACACAAAAAGGGGAGACAACAATGAGGTTAGTTTTCATAAATCTTGCAAGGAGAGGAGCTGAGATGCTTAATACAGATCTCCAAACTCGCTCTGATGCCACTCCGTCCCCTCCTTTCTTTTATTAGGGAAACCCTGGTTACATTTGTCAAGCTAAGGGGTAGGGATAAGCAAAACACTCTGTGACCTTAGGAACACAGAGATAATACTAAGCAGTCCACACAGAACATTTATACGTAAGCACTCCAGATGGCTGAATACAGTTCATAACAGTTTCAGACATATTTAGAAAAACAGTTATTATTGTCACAACATATTTCTCTGCTTTCTGAAGGCTTTCTGCAATGATAAGAGAGTGAGAGTAAATCAATACACATACATAGTAAAATAAAATAGTAACCACTGGTCTATATATTCCAGCAAATATATGATTAACACAATAAACTAATGAACAATAAACTAAAGTAATGGAGATCAGGCATATAGAATACACTTTAATAAAACCTTAAAACTTCTTAGTAGTAAAGAGTATCTACGTAATAAATGCAATGAACTTAGTAAATAGTTGTAAAATAGAAAATAGTAAAAATAGTAAATAGTAAAAATAATTCTTTCACAGTGCATGTATGTGTAAATACAAATTTAGCAAATACTTATTAGTGTGTGTAGAAACAGGTGCGCAAGTTCACAGGTCAACATGCAGCTTACGAAAACACTATTCTTTCAGTGTTAAGATGTTAAACCTTTAGGAACTACTAGCTCTGCTTGACCTTTCTTTATGAATTACTAGCGTTTTGTGCAAGGCTTGACCTTTTTTTTAGGAATTACTGCCATTTTAAGTTTATGCTTCTCATCTTTCTTTTAAAGGAAATTAGCAATTTAGTTAAGTTAGTCTGGAAACAAATTTGTTCTACACAATACAAACAATAAGCTCTTAAGATGTCTTACTCTACAAATATGCAGAGGATTTTAGGTTAAATACAGGAGCATCTAACTCCTCCTTGGACTGAAAGTAAACTTTGAAAATGCATAACTGTGGACTTTTTTATATTAAGAATTGTGGTTTATGCAAACATGAGGCTAAGTCACACATCTGGACTCAGATGTTCAACAAAATTTAAATGTATGCTTTTCGTAGGGTAGTTTATTATCAGCTTAGAAAATTTTGGCATTAACTTTTGTTACAAAAGTCTAAAAATGTCACCTGTGATAATTCTCTCATGTGTGCAGCGCCAGCTGTGTTTACGAATGCCCACTCAGGGGGTTGCCACTTGTTGTGCCATTGTGCACTGTTTTAAGTTATTTAATGTTTAATAAAATTATAATAAAAATAATTTTATGCTCTGAAGCTGTTACACACATATGTACAGTATATGCCCATTTCTCTGGAAGCTTACCATCTATTGATGAGTATTCTGACTGTAAAAGTAACTATTAAAATTGAAGTCTATGGAATTGAACAGAAACTAAAACCTTCGGTCAAATTGTGTTTGCTTATGTGTTTCTGTGTGCAGCGCTCATGCAGAGTTTGTCCAGTACTTGCCCAGTGCTTGAAGATGCAGCTTTGTTGGGGAAGTTAAAAGTTAAAACTAGGTTATTTGAGCGCCAAGAATATAAAAGAAATGCATATGAAAAAAAAGAACTTCATGACAGCACAATCTGCTAGGAGAACGTATGATTATTGCATTTTTAACATGCAGAACACTGATTACAAAGTTCTTGGAAATCAATGTAGGAATAGGGACAAAGGAAGCTTTTGTGAGGATTTACTAAACGTGGCTGAAAGGCTGTCATGTCTAAAATATTCACTTTGGTGTCTGTATCTTTATAGACTGAAAGTCCTGAAAGTCTCTGTCTAGCTGATGGATTAAGGATTTAATTGAACGTTTTTCTTTTCGATCTGCAGCAAGTTGCCCCAAGTGTTTCTGCTTGAATAACCAGAAACTAACATTGTTCATACAGGTCTTCATTGTGAATGCTAAAGACCGACAAGGTAAACAAAAGAAACTGTGTGTTTGTGTGTTCCACCAGCTGGTGGAGCCCCTGACTCCCAGTGGAACAGCTCCCAACCAGGCTCAGCTACGCATCTTGAAAGAGACAGAGCTGAAGAGGGTCAAGATTCTCGGTTCTGGAGCTTTTGGGACCGTCTATAAGGTCAGTGACCTAGTGATGGGAACGGTGGTTCTTTTGAGGGTACTGAATTACTTAGAATCAGTAGATTGAAATGATTTGTTAAAAAAAATTGTTTACCAAATCATTCAGTTAATATAACCAGATTTATTAAAAATAGGTAACATGGCTTAGGGCACAGTGTACTATTTATCGAGCTTTAACTCCCTATTTCATTCCTTTACAGCTAAGAAAAGGTTGTAAACATCACACAGACTTTGTGTGCTCTCTCCAAACCCTATTTTGAAGTTCTAGCTACCAGATGTCAGTTAGCTCAAATAGACAAAGGAAAAGTATACATCTCTAAGTACGACTTTTGGATCAAGTCCAAAAAATATAGAATTCCAGATTACATCAGAAAACATCTATTACATAAATCACTTTATTATCTGCCCCAAATCCTGTCTGTCCTGTCTCAGTCCATTGGTGTACCAAGGCGATTAACAGCGCCACTCTCAGTACAATATGTGTACTGGACGTTTGTTCAGGCTGCAGCACAGGCTTCATAGGCTGAGTCACGAACTGACACAATCGAATCAGGGCCAGCTTCTTCATGATAATCAAAATATTGATATAATTAGAACCTACGGTACAAGTCAATAGATGAGATGTACAGTCTCGGCAAAAAAGTCAGAGCTTTGCAGTTTGAACATTTGGATATTTAATAAGAATTTTAGCAATACAGAAATATGCAAGTAAAAAAATACACAGTAAATTACATAAATAAAAAAAGTAAGTAAAAACTTTTAGTTGTAGTTGTGTTGAATTTTCTCTCTTTCTGTCATACAATTTGCCTGTTCAATTGGTTTTACGTTTTCCTTATCCTTTTTTAATAATTCATTACTTTCAAACCATATATGACATAAATAAATTTCTGGTTTCCTAGCACTCTTCTTTTTTTTTTTTTAAGTAAAAATGTTCATATCACAGACCTACAAAGCAGCATGAGCAAGCCAGAAGAAACCATTAAACACTAACATTTCTGTTGTGTGTCAGGGTCACGGCTCTATTTGCTTGGAAATGTTTAGAACCATTTCTGTCTGTGCATTTATGGCAGCTGCTTGTATGTTTCAGGGCATCTGGGTCCCAGAAGGTGAGACAGTAAAGATCCCCGTTGCCATAAAAATCCTCAATGAGACCACCGGTCCCAAAGCCAACGTGGAGTTCATGGATGTGAGTATGACCAGAAACGGCTTATGTATATCCGTATTCACGTCTCAGTTGTATGTCTTGATGCTGTCGAAGAGATGGCCAAGGTTGTCTCTTTTCGGGGGTTGAGCATTCGGCGGTAACTTCTTATGAGAATGCCGTCTGAGTCAGTGCTTGTAATAAAGAGAATTTCACCGTCCTGTACAGCAGCGCATGTATTGAACAAGACTCTATTAAAAAACAGCACCTAGCTTATGAGATATGGCTTTATTGGAATCCAGGAGTGATAGAGGGAATTGGAAAAAGGAAGTAAGCGGTGGAGTTTTCAGCTCCTTACCCCTTATCTGTGTCACCTTTGTCTACTTTTTTCTTTTGTGCCCCTGCTCAATCCCACACGCTGGATTTCAAGAAAAGCATTTTTGATCTATCATGCAGTTTTACTGAAAGATATTTGGACCTCTTTCTGTTCTTTAGAAGTCAGAAAGTTTTAGTGACTGCAGTACACTCAGGGGATTGCTTTCCCTGAGGTTTCCAGACATTGGTGGCTGCACCGCTGTCTTAAAGTCACTGGGTCATTGGAACATTGATTCTTCCCTATTTTCAGCCATTCTGTTGTAGATTTGTTTCTTTTTTTTCTGGGTGGTGGGGGTTTAGATGCAAAGTTGCAAACCTAGCTCTTCCTGCCATAAACTATTGGATAGAAGAGGCTATGCCTTGACAGAAACTCTGGAGTTTCTCTGTAGAGATGGAGCTCTTGTCGTTTTTGCATATCCTCTGAGGATTGTCTCAGCTTTTGATTAATTTGCTGGGATTTTCACCTTCTTGAGAAGTTTGGCAAGTGTTCACTAGGGAATCATCTCTCGAACAGTAAAAAAATGGGCAACAAATATTTTGGAAATGTGACTTTCTGTATAAACATAACCTGTATATTCTGGTCTTATCATGTTCCAAGCTTTATTGTTTGGACAAAAATCCCTTCATGTGACACTGAAAATACTTTGGAAGACTTGATTAACATCTAAATAACCGCAATGTGCCCAGATCCTGGAAAACAAGCCCCAGTCATTCAGCTTGTGTCACTGTAATTGTTAATGGCAATGTGAAATATGACCTGATATTTCTTCTTTGGTCTTTTTTTTTATCCAAAGTACATGTCTTCAGAAGTGTATTCAGATGCAACAAGGGAATCATAAACTGTAATATGTTCCATGCTAACTGAGGCCTGTAGATTCAGAGACTAGTTATTGGGTATTTTCTGACATTTTTTCTGAGTATTGCACAAACTTGGCCTTGGGGTGAATTTGTCGGGGAGATTGGCAACTGTTTCAAATGTTTTCTACTTGTGAATAACATTTTAAACAATAAGAAGTTGGACTTCAACTGGATCAGCAAAAAGGCATTTTACTCTTCCTAAGTTCATGTGCAGTAGCAATCACGACTTTAATGTATTTTCACTTATTCTGTTAAAGGAGATATATCATGCATGATCCATTTAGCCCTTAAATGCATTTTGCTGTGTACCTGGAGTCTCTAGGAGTGTCATGCAACCAGCTTCTGTTTTGTTATTTCTGGGACTGGCTCGCTGTTTTCCTCCTAATACTGTGCTCCACTGATTAACTCAAACTGCCACACCTACCCTGGCTCCAATCACAGGACACTCATTACACCTGGACCTCTGCCTATTTATACCTGTCTCCTACAGCCAGTCAGCACCAGATCATCTATTTGCCTAGCATGAGTTATTCCCTGTGCTTCTGTGCCTATCCTGTGTTCCTGTGTTGATCTTGTGTTTGCTTTGCCCTCTCTGGGTGCTCATCGGCTGGTCCCGACCTGGCCAGCCTCTGGTTTGTGAATTTTTGCTTAGGCTTACCAGTCTCGTGAATTTGTCATTTTTATTTCTCGGAGTGATGTTGTAGTCCATACTGAAGGATCCTGAAGCTACAAGTGGATAAGTCAAACTGTTCAATTGTTCATTACACCGTCCCACAGCAGACTCCAAAAATGGCTGAATGGGGTGAAGGCGAATGCTCTGGGACCTGGAGGGTGGCAGGGTGGATTCATAGAGACCACGCCAAAATGAGTTGTTATCAGATGCCCCTTAAATCAGGGATAAAATGGCGGAACGTGGAGGAAAATAAGTAATTCAGACACATAAAAAGCACATGTCTCCTTTAAGACACATATGTTACAGGCCAGCAAACCACAAAACCCCCTTCATTTTTTGAGGTGTTCTTACTGATGATAAATCCCATGGAATCAGCAATAGGACACTTTGCAGCTTTTTTGCGTGCTGCTTAAGCTGTGACTCAGTCTTATTACCTTTTCTCAATAATAGATCCATTAGTAGTCCTGGATTTGTCACTAAGAGGCTGTCTTGGTGACATTTAGGAGCTTAACAAAAAAAAAACACTGAGAGTACACCCTTCTGAAAGGAAAACGTGGTAAATTTGTTATGTGAAAGCCATTATTAGCCTTCTGTTCGTTTTGAGCCTTTTACATAATTGTCACAAAGCAGAGAGATGTAGCTGCAAATACTACCAAATTAATACAAACTTTCTAAAAATCTGGTGACAGGAAATTCTGTAACCAGCTCATACAAACAATACACACTTTAAAAATCCCAATAAATAGTTTGAGTTGATAATTCAGTTAAAAAAGCAAGGGTTATATAGATTTATTGCACACAGGGTAAGCTACAGAATTTCATTGTTAAGAAGTGTGCTGTTCCCACAATTGAGCGGAAGGAAAAAGAGTGTTGTAAAAAAGGTGCAAACATAGATGAATATGGCTTATAGTTAATTAAAATCCCAAATTTCTTTTCTCAGACAATTAAAAGATAAGGGTGTTGTATTCAAGCATTTTCAATGAGAGGTTTAGTGGAAGGACAAACTGTTGTAAAGAAAGGTACTCAACTAACAGGGACACACGCAGCCTTGTGGGGATTGTAAAGGAAACTCCATTCGAGTGTTTGGTGGAGATTCAAAAGCTGTGGACTGCAGCTGTAAACGGAGCTTATAGAGCCGCCACACGCAGACACATCCAGAATGTGGGCTGCAACTCTAACCTTTCTTATGTGTAATGGCAATTCTTCAAGAAATATTAGAGACTACCAAGAGACTCCAGGCTTTGATTAAGTTAAAGTTTGGGTTTAAAATCAGTAACCAAAGTAGTGATTTATTCTGTGATTTATACTAACCTTAAACATGGAAAAATGTAGAAAAAATTGTCTCTAATTAATCTATAACGAGTCACACTTTTTAAACTTAAATTCAGCACTTAAACTTTTCAACAGTATTTCTATTTATATAGATACCCCTGTATTTTTTCTCTTTTTACCTTTCCTATTTGACCTTTTTTTTACCCATTTTTTTCTTAGCTTTGCATCTTGCCTCCTTCCTTTCTTTCATTCTCCCAGAGGGTTGGGGGGTATCTGTCCATCCAGAGCCAATATGCTCTGTCTGTTGGCTTGTTAAACAGCAATCTAAAGGCAGGCTCACGCTTCGCCACTGAGAAACTGGCCACTGGAGTGCAGGCTCCAAAGCACACTCAGAAAATCCACAAAAAACACACACACACACACATATGCAAAGAGCAGATTCTTCACAGGACAAAGCCTCCCAAGGCTTTTGCATGTAAAAAATACAGGTCGATTAGTTTGCGTTGGCAAATATGAATCCGGGCTGGTTATTTGATATATGAAATGCATTCATTTAGAGTGCTCCTATGCATGCATGCACTTGCTGAAACATGTCCCAGTTTTGCAAACCTCTGCTAGTCTATCATTCACCGTATGTGCCCTAAATGTGTGAGTTTATGTGTGTGCGCTTGAGAGGAAGTGAAAGTCGGGTCAGCTGGCTGTAATGGAGGTCAGTGCTCAGGGAGATGAGAGAGAAACTAAAACACACACAGTCACAAAAAAGACATACACACTTGCAGGAGTCCTCAAACGTTTGCTCAGAGAGTAGAAAAGGTTTAGCCGGACATAAGTTTATGACTCCTGGGCCCTTTGGGATGACAGAGAAGAATTAAAGAGTTCAGCCTCCCTTTTGTCTACCTCTCCTGGTCTAATGCCTAGCTCAAAGCGTGGAGTTGTCGCATGAAAGTGTGGAGGTCATCTGCATAAGGGAGCAGCGGGATTTATGCAATGAATATGTCATGGGGCACTACAGGAAGATCTAACAGGAGATTCTTATGTTGCCAAGAACTTCTCTATGGCCCATGTCCTCCTCCTCCTGGTTAGAATTAATCTAGTCCACTCTCCTGAAAGATCAATTTTTCCGCATATAAATTTAAAAGGGACCTAATCTATGTGTCAACTGCCCAGAGGGCCACGCCTGGATATACACCCTCCTTGACCCACTTGCCATATGCAAAGAAAGCCTGTGTGTGTCCTTGAATGCTACAGAGAGCTGGTGGGGGGACCGTGGCCTCCATGCTTGAATCTGAGCAAGAGAGATGAGAACATCCAAACTTGAGTGGTTTTCTACCAACGACTGCAATCACAGCTTCTGCTACAGTACCCGTCTTCGCAATCATAACACTTCATCATCGCAGCGCGCCCTTCTGCTTGCAGCTCCGCAATAACAATTACCCAACACCGACCCCAACTGTTCAAACCTCTACGTCCATCTGCTGCCGGGAGGGACAGAGGGAGGGGGGAGGGGTTTCCTTCGGAAAATTCAAATGCAAAAAGAAACTCAACCAGAGTGAGTGAGAGAAGACAGAATAAGAGTTTACAAACACATGCAACATGCATGCATGATAGACATTTGGGTGTTCTAAATGTGTCTGTGCAACATTTACAGTCTTATTGTGCTAAAATATAGATGGAAATGGCTGTGTTTGGTGCAGCTTTGAAGATGGAATATTTAGGATTTCCCTGTCAGTGTTGGAGTATTCTGGACATATGCTGTGCATGCAGATGTACTCATGATCCCAAAAGGCTGGAGTTATGTATCAAGCTCCAACTCTAAAAGGCGTTTTTTGGTATGGCGGGCACTGATGATTATACACAATACTTCGACCATACTATATATTCTCGGCAACTGATTATAAAAACTTGAACAGTTAATTATTTAATGGTTAAAATAATATAAATCCATGCAATCAGATTAACCCCCATTTATCTCAAGCTTCTTGATTCCATCATCACAATATGCCCTCTACTGTCCATTAGCTTTAACATCTCGACTGCTAAAATCTGTATCAGTCATGAGCTTCAAGGCAAGTTAAAAACCATCTAACTCAACAAATACAGTAGTGGCAAGCAGCTTGCAAATGCAGGGCACTTGAAATGGAATCCCGGTTCAAACATTGCATCCGAGCAGTCAAATGTAATGTTCAGTGAGGTGGACACAGTTTCACGGTAGCAGATGCTCACATTGGACATTAGCTAAAATGTTAAAGGTCAGAAATATCAGAAGCATGGATGAAAAAGAGAGGAAAGAAGAAACTTGTCATATATCACAACTGATATCCTCATCACAATATTTACCAATATTTTACAATTTTTTGTATCGTGCAGCCCTATAAGAAAGCAGGAATTTCTTAATGAATAAATATAATTTGGTAAAAGTTATCAATGTGTGGAAGGAACGACAATTATATGAAGTTGCTCATTTGGCAGAAATCAATCCTCACAAACACGTTTGTGGCAACAACAATGGCAAGGAACTGCTTCATGTTAACAGGCAGAAACCACCAGCAGAACCACCCCTATGACTAGTTGTCACCTCCCTAAAGAGGCTGGAAAGTAGAAAGACACACAAGGCAACAAGAAATACTGCACCAGGAATACGTTCTATAAAGAAGAAAATCAAGCAGATAATGGCTGCTACAACTCTATCAGTAGCTGAGTCCTGTAATAGTCAGAGAATGGTTATTGGGCAAAACTACATAGTCCAATATAGAAATTGGATTTAAAAAAACACTTACTGTTAATCATTCTACTCTTTAAAGAGAAGAAGAAATATTTATTTGTCATTGCAATTGTATATCCCAACCAAATGTGTCTTCTGCATTTAACCCATCCCTTAGGGAGCAGAGGGCAGCTTTAACCTGGCCAAAGTTAGGTGTACTTTTTTATTGATGGCAATTGAT